>NW_016815681.1:213298-227353 GCF_001698545.2 Rhinopithecus bieti | reverse complement strand
GACAGAGCGAGACTCCGTCTCAAAAAAAAAAAAAAAAAAAAAATTAGCTCTGTGTGTTGTTGCATCTCTGTGGTTCTAGCTACTTGAAGGGCTAATGTGGATCAACACACCCGAGGATCACTAGAGCCCAGTAGGTGGAGGCTGCAGTGAGCTGTGATCATGCCACCGCACTCCAGCCTGGGTGACAGAGCAAGACTCTGTCTCTCAAAAAATAAAAAATAAAAAAAGTCAATGTAGTTTCAATTTGTCTATATATTTGTATCTGTGTGTGTATATGTATATGTGTGTATATGTATATATGTGCGTGTAAGTATATGTGTGTATCTGTATATGTGTGTGTACATGTGTATGTATATATGTGTATATAACAGGCTTCTGAAAAATATTTTTGTTCCTGGTAGAAATGCTACCTTATGATTTTACTTACTTTGTAACTTAGTTTCAATACTATGTTCAGTTTGACATCTGTTAGTAATATAAAACATGTGGAGTATGCCTGAAATAGAAGTTTCACTATTCCTCTATTTAGTGGGAAGACTTGAATGAAAAACAGATACATAACCACATTAATAAAATTTGTTTTATTTTCCTCTAAATTAAGGAAATTTTAATTAGTGGTGCTTTTGGTTTTGCTAACAGTTTAGAACTTCTTAAAGAATATTGGCTAATCAGGATTATATCAGAATAATATATTTTGTTTGGAATTCTAGATATTTAAGAGATAAGTTATTTTGAAGAAATATTACATACTTGAGAAGGCCAAGTGCTTCCTAGAAAGACACACTGGGCCTAATGTGTTTAAAGGAAGACTTTAGACATGGAAGAAAAATCAGTTTACATGGAAAAGATAACAATAAAGCCACAGAGTTCTTAATATAAGACAGAGATCACTGGGGCATTTAGAGCCAGAGAGAAACATGTGTGCTTCCTGTGAGACAGTATGGGCTATAGCCTCCCAGAAAACTTGATGTCAGCTTGGTTCTACCTTAAAAGCTCTTCTAAAGTTTTATCAAAATAAATGAATAGTGTCTAGAAATGTGTCTGAGGCACAATAATTGTTCAGTAAACAATTATTATTATTCTATGGCATCTAGTTTCATTGACTCTGTACAATCGAGTTGAGATTCTTTTAAGTTAATGTTCAAAGACATAAAGAAATGTTACAACAGAAGAATTACTACCAGAAAAAAACATTAAAACAACACATTCAGTAATAAGCAAATGTAAATAAAAATCCAGAGTGCATTTTTACTCAACAAAATTATGGCACCCAACACTATGGTTAAATAGTATTTCAACCAAATGTAGTCTGAATGTATTGATGTAATCATCATAGAAAATAACATGACAATGCCTATTCCTTTTCCTTAAAAGTGATCATGTGATTTTACCAAGTAATTCAACTTCTGGGGAAATGTTATAGAAATAAAAGCATAATTGAATTTCAAATATACATTTCAAAAGTTTGTAGATCACTAGACATTTACATAAACACTGCATGCCAAATAACAGCAAATTTTACCAAAATTTGGCTTTAATGTATTCTCAATAAATCACATGTGCTACTGTTAAATTTAAATTTCATATATGAAAAATCAACTAATTACAAAAATGCCATTATAGAGAAATCAATTAATTTAGTATGAAATCAGGAATGAATAACACTATCACATGAAGCTATGTTAAATCATTAGAAATACAGTTTTGTTTCTCTTTCCAGAATGCTCCAATGGAGGTTTTCAACTGAATCATTAGGGCATATATGATACTCTTTCTCTCTAATAAAAGAAAAAAGAAAAAAAATCAATTGGAAAAGTTTTAAATTAGCCGTTTTATATTTTGAGCAGGATGTTTAAAATCATGTAGCAACATCCCAATCAAAATAACTTGAGATAGTTTTTATTTTCAAATATGTAAGGTATATAAATATGGGACATAGTCCTTGGTATGAAGTTGCTAACTGAAAATATACTGTCTGTTTAATAGTTGCTAAAGACTGATATGCTCTAACTTTGTGCCAGTTTTAAAAGTTTGAAAGGTTCTGAAATAGAACAAAATGTGATGTTTAAGTTCATTGCAGTTGAGCTAAACAGAAAAATTTTAGGATATGACCTGCCATATTCTAATGACTATCACAGATTAATTTAAGCCTGCTGGTGCTTTACAGAAGTCTCTTGTGTACTCGGCATTTTGTCACATTCTATTTTCTGGATCAAGAGCCCAGTGTTAAGATCTAAAAACTGGGGCAGTAAAAGCCTGAGTATCACACAGCAGGGTTTCCATAGTGTCCTAACCATTTATAAATCAAATCCATTTAAGGCCAGTAATAAATAGGACACAGCAATTTCAAGAGAAATTGTGTGACTTCTTCAAATATTTAAACAATTCTAAATTTTGCAACTTCAAAAGTTATTTTGCATTTAAAATACCTTTATTTGCTCTACCTGAAGACTATTTTGAGACAAAACAAAGTGGCACTAGAAGGCCAGAATCAGAATATTCTTCATGCCTTCTTGAGCTCCCTCTACTGATTTTTAGACAGTTTTTAGCTTAACCGAGATGTTCAGCAAAACATGTATAATTAACTAGAAGTCCAGTAGAGTAGCATCCGGAGCAGTTTTCACAGCTGGGCACACAGTCTTACTACAGACATTATCAATTAAATTGTACTACTTGTGCACAGACAGGGAAACAAACGGAATGAAAGCCCTTCGACTTTCTCAGGCCTCAGGACATGTAGAGAAATAAGGCACTGGCTAAAAGAAAATAAACAGTTGCAGAGGGTATTAATTTGAAATTGTTGTTGTCATGAATTGTAAATAAGTGGACTTTAAATGCAAAGCATTTTCTAGAAACTTTCTCTTCAGTTTTTAATTATTTTTACTCCTATTAATTATAGCTCTATGAGAAATCTCACCAAGGAAATAATTCAGGAAAATCTTTGGCACAATTCATGCACTTCTTTCAAGTCTTATTTTCTTTGTAAGTGCACTAACTCTTGATATTCTGCCAAAGGATTGAGATATTGTGCATTTAATTTTTGCATTTTCTAAAGGTATAGATGTATTTTTATTACTATTACTTTATTTTGCTTTTTTTCCTACATGGTCCCATGATGTCACACTATTTGAATAAAGAATGCAATTTCATAATAACAAACAATCACTGTAGTTTTTCAAGCATGTGCACAAACCCAAAAAGCATTCTAAGCATTTGTCTTTCCCTAATAATGCCATAGTGTCTGGGATAATGAATCATTGACATAAATACCAGCTCACTCAATCATTGCCTTAAAGGAACATACATTTTAGAGAACTTAAATTTTCTATGAAAAAATGTGAACTTCTGAACAAATGAAGTGCACAGTGCTAAAAGGGTCTAAGTTTATACTCAGAAATTAGATTTATGTCCCAGAATTTAGTTGCGACATGCTCTGTATAGTATGTTTAATAGTGGAAAGAAAAAAAAGTAACCGAATTAACATATTTCAAATACATTGTAGTGCCAAACAAAAATGAAAGCTAATTTTCATTAACAAGCAAACAACAAAAGGTAATTACTTTTTTCATGATATGTGCCTTCTGGTTTTTGCCAACAATTTGACATTTAAGACTGAATAGAATTTAACAAATTGAAGTTCATTTAAGAGGATTTTAAGGTATTATATCAAATCAATACTTGATAATCATAAAGTTCTATTTTGTGAGTAGATGTTCCAGTATTCAACATTCTTCCACCCTAAATGTATTGACCTCTTACTGGATGATAAGCTCTTTCTTAAAGTCCCCAGGGCTTACTGATATCATGTTTTCTCCATTATAATTATGGATAAAAACATTCACACTTTTTAGAATGATAAGGAATATTAACTTTAATCAGAAACTACTTAATGAGTTCCTCAGAATGGCATGAAGTTGGAACCTATGATAATTCCTATCTTAGGTAGTACTCTTGTCCCTTAGTAATACTTTACCTGTTTTACTTTTTACCTGAGCACTTATCAACACCAGACATTATATTATACTTTGGCCTTATTACTTTGCTTATTGTCTACCCTGTCACAGAGAGGGTAGGGCAGGTACCCTCTCTCTTATTGCTACTCAACCCCAGTACCTGAAAGGGTACCTGAAACATAGTAGGTATTTAATATATTTATTGAATTAATTTATTTCTCTTAAAATAACTATAACTTTTCTTAGATGGAATTTCACTCTTGTTGCCCAGGCTGAGTGCAACAGCATGATCTCAGCTCATCACAACCACTACCTCCTGGGTTCAAGTGATTCTCCTGTTTGAGTCTCCCAAGTAGCTGGGATTACAGGCACCTGCCACCATGCCCAGCTAATTTTTTGTATTTTTAGTAGAGATGGGATTTCATCATGTTGGCCAGACTTGTCTTGAACTCCTGACCTTAGTGATACACCAGCCTCAGCCTCCCAAAATGCTAGGATTACAGGCTTGAGCCACTGCATCCAGCCAAAATAGCTATTATCTTAATAATATTTTTTAAAGTATTGTTTATAAAATAATGAAAAATTGAATGTACCTACTAGTTAGTTGTCTTTAGTTTTGTCAAGATGAAATTGTTTTAATTGTGTATAAAAGATATAAGTGAAATGGCTTTTTTTCTGTACAATTAATGTTAGTAAAAGCAATTGCCCAATAATTTACTAATCTTTAGACTGCATACACAAGAAAAAATGATCCATAGCACATAAATCTTTTTTGAAGATCTTTTGAACATGGCATTTTTTTCACATGTTGAAGTTTTCTTTTAAAGTGAATCTAAAGTATATTTCTTGCACTTTTCCTAAATAGCAAGTGTAAAATGTCATGTTCACTTTCTATGTAATTACTATATTATCTGTAAAGGAGCATAAATATAATATTAAATACAAGTTTCTGATTTGCATGAAAATAGTCCATGTTGCATGCAATAAGGTCATACTAAAATATCCTTTGTGTGGTTCTCAATTAGTCAGAGACCAAAGTTAAAAATGGGAAAACACAGTAGACGACCAAACTCTAATATCAAAAAAATTACCCAAATCCATCATCATAGATCTATTATAGTTCAAAATGTACAAAGCATTATGTAATAAATGCAAGCATAAAAAGAGAGTAAAATCCAATGAGGATCAATTAATTTATATATATATGAAGTAATTGTAAACTATGCAGGTTTTTTTACACACAGAAGAAGTTTCTAGGCTTCTTCCTATAAAGGAATTAATTAGGAAGAAGAGCCTATGACACATTAACACATCCAAAAGCAACTCCAGACCGTCTACTACACAGTTTAGATGATAAATTTAGAGTTAGAAAGAAGATCCCAGTGGCATTCAAGCAATAAAGACTAAGGTTTAAGTAAAACTTCAACCAGGTACAGTAGGCAGAACACTACCTGAATCCCAGTGACACACACTGTTGTATAATCACCTCACCTTGTGTGTGGGCAGGACCTATAACTTGCTTTTGACCAATGGACCATGGCAAAGGTAATGTGCTATTGCTCTTGTGGTCATATATGGCAAAAAGGAAGGGATTTCAAGATGTAATTAAATGTATATCAGAAGGGAGATTACCCTAGCTGGGCCTGACTGGGTGAGTGAGTTTTTAAAAGCGGGATTAGAGGTCAGAAACAGAAGTAGTCAGATTAATTCTTCTGCCAGCCTTGAAGCCACAAGTCTCCATGAGTTCTGAGCCGCAAAGAAACAAATCCAGCCAAATGTTAGGTGATCTTGGAGAATCCCAAGCCTCAAATAAAAACCCAGGGCTGGCAGAAACCTTGACAGTGAGGTCCTGAGCAGGGGAGCCAGCTAACCTGTACCCAGACTCATGGTTCATGGAAACTGGGAGATAATAAATGTTTACATGGCTAAGTCTGTGATAATTTGTATGTCACAACAGAAAACATATATATGTTTTAAAAACATGAACATTTTGGTGAGATCCAGAGTGATACTGACATGACATTTACTGCAACAAAAACTACAACTCTGAAAATCACATGGGAGCACAATATGCTCTTAAACTATAAAAACATTTGACTGGATGCAGAGGAGTGGGACCTAAACTGGGATTCTTGAAAGTACAACAGTCCAGACAGGACATTGTGTTTATACAGAGGTAAGGAACTATGTGATGGTTTAGATTTTAACATATCTTTGTTTTGTATGCGTGCATTTCACATATCAGAAAATGGAAAAGCAGGTTGACTACTAGTAGTGTGTAGAACCAATTAGAAGAATCTTTAAAGCGCCGAGAGTGTCAACTTAATGTAAAAATTGGGGATCTAATGATGATTTCTGAACACAGTGGCATTTTAAAGCATATTTTAATCAAGAGAAATCCAGAGAAGATATGAAATCTGTAACAGCAGGCTACAAAGAGTAGGATCTGATCATGCAGTTGACTTCAGACAAAACTTGGTCTGAGTCTCAGCTCTGTAGGCAGTACCTTAAAACTTGGTTTCAGAAGACATACAAACATGAAAAAAAAATGCTCCACATCACAAACCATCAGAAACATGCAAATCAAACCACAATAAGACAGTATCTTGCACCAGTCAGAATGGTTATGATTAAGAAGTCAAAAAACAACAGATGCTGGTGTGGCTGCAGAGAAAAGGGAGGTCTTATATGCTATCAGTGGGAATATAGACTACTTCAGTCACTGAAGAAAGCAGTTTGGAGATTTCTCAAAGAACTTAAAACTGAAATACCGTTTGACCCAATAATGCAATTACTGGGTAGATAGCCACAGGAAAATTAATCATTCTACAAAAAACATACATGCACTTGCACACTCATTGCAGCACCATTCAGTATAGCAAAGACATGATTCAATGTAGGTGTTCATCAATGGTAGATTGGATAAAGAAAATGTGGTACACATACACCGTGTAATACTACACAGCCATAAAAAAGGATAAGATCATGTCCTGTGCAGCAATGTGAATGCAGCTGGAGACCATTATCTGAAGCAAATTAACACAGGAACAGAAAACCAAGTATCCCATGTTCTCAGTTATAAGTGGGAGCTAAGTATTATAAACACATGGACATAAGGATGACAATAACAAACACTGGAGTCTAAAAGAGTGGAGAGGTGGGAGGGAGGCAAGGGCTGAAAAACTAATTATTGGATATTATGCTTAGTACCTAAGTGATGGGATCACTCATACCCCAAACCTCAGCATCAGGGAATATATCCAGGTAACAAACATGCACATATATCCCCTGGATCTAAAATGACAGTTGAAAAGTAATTCAACTTTTTTTTTTTTTTTTTTTTAAAAGATGGTTTCCCTATATCTATTTTATAAGGTGTTTTGCATATAAAATGAAACTGTGTTTATAAATGCTTAAGACTATGCATGCGATATTATGAATCATCAGAAATTTTGTCTCAATTATTATTACAACAGGAAGAAACAAGAATAAGGAGACTAGTGTAAAGAACATCAGAATAATTCTGTCTCAGTTTGGACAGTCTGAGTCAAGGTAAATATGATAAGAGAAAAGTAGAGAATCAGATAAAGCCACATGATAAAGTGAGGGATGTAAAACTTGTGTACCTGCTGCATATTGTATAGGAAGAACGATGCAATTTTTAAACATCTATAAATTTTTAGACCAAAGTAAATTGAAAGAGAATTTGTCATTAACTGACTGGCAGAAAAAGTAGAATAGGGGATCATGTTAGGGATGAGATAATAAGTTCATGGGGTTTGTGCTGTCACCATGAAATCAGAGTTAAAATGTCCAGCAGACCTTTGTAAATACATTAATGGACTTCAAATCTGGGTCAGAGCTACAGATTTGGAGCATGTCTGTGAAGAGATGATAATTGTAGTTGCTGGAGTGAATGGACTTCCTAGGGCTCCACAGAGAATGAGGAACAATGAGTTACACGAATAGTATACACAATCTCGTAAACATTTCAAGATTAAAAACGTTTATACCAGACTTCATGTCAAAAGTGAAACATTGATTATTGCTAACAGATATGTAAAATATAGAATCAAAGGCCCTATATGTTTTCCACTTTAAAGTTAAACTTTCTTAAGAAAATCAAACTTTTCTATCTCTTTTGGGATCCACTTAATAAAGACAACCAAAAACTTGTGTAATGGAGATTCAGTAGGGAGTCTGATGCAACTTTCTGGCTCACCTGGGAGCTGTGTTATAATTATTGCAAACAGCAGTCACCACTTCTCTTTCCCAGTCACCCTAAATGCTATATGAAAACGAAGAGCAACAGCTAGTGGCCCGTATTCCCCTTTACATCAAATACAATTAGATAGAAACAATAGAAAAAAGTATTTAATATTTCCAAAGCTTTCAAGAGCCCACCTTAGATTACCTCCTTGGTATTGTGCTTCAAAGCTAGTCATTTGTTTTGATTATTTTATTTAATCTTGATTTAACCTCACAGACTATTCAAAACTTTAGTAACTACCTAATCTGAAGGATTACATGTGAGTAGCAGTTGATATCACAAATGCTGATTGCTTGAAATGGTCTAAATGTCACCAAGTGTTTGAATTTCATCTCCAGTAGGACCTTTAAAGGAAAAAGAAAAACAACTTGAATTCCTAAGAAACATTATCTACTCTATTCTATTGTTTCCTATGCTGTTTGAGGCACCAAGGGAAACATTGGCTGCTGCTAATATTTTGAATATTCTATGAGATCAATTAATGTAGCATCTTTATAACATGAAATACAGAGGAAAAACTCCTTAAGGTCTTTGATATTATGCATTCTAAAGTGTGTATACTAAAGAATATATGCCATAAAATAATTTCAGTGACCTAATAATTAAGGAATAGTCTTGGGGAAATAATAAGAGGCATTTACATCTAGTAAAGAGATTATCATAGTGAAAAAGCTGAGTTTTGAAAATGACATAGCTAGTTGGACTTCTGACCTAAATAGAGGTACTAGACATGTAAACTTAGTTTGATTCCCTAATTCACCTATTCCTAGTTGTGTGACCTTAGGATACAGTGGTATGGAGATTTGATGTGAATTTCTGCTTTCTCATATTAATATGAATAATTAAGAAATGAATAACATCAATCTTTACAAAGTCATGCAAATGTTACATTACTTAATGTGGTTGTATGGCCTGATATCAATAAAATATATATGAATACCTATTAATACTTTGAATAGTATCTATGTCTATCTTATTGCTCTTCCCAGATGAAAAAGCAAATCCAGGATCCAAGACAAAATGATATAAATAGGCACTCCATTATGAAGCAACAAATGTTTTTACTAGCACCAACTCACTGGCTCTTTTTCTTTAGAAATATGAAGGGCCAGATTCCATAATACTAAGTGAGACAGCTCAGAGTCTGATTGACAGTAGAGTCACAGCAATTACTGGGGCTTTGAGAAAAGGGGCATGTAACCACAGAGGGCAGGTAGGCATTTGTGTTTTCATGTAAGTACCTTTACTTTTAGTGTTTTGGAATTTTAAAAATAATAATAACTCCAGAGACAATAAAGCAGTATCTAATATGTTTTGTGGAAGTGGTCCAACTACAAAAGGTAAATTATTGCCATTTCATCATCATCTTTGGGGGAATATAGTTCAGATGTGTGTTTTAATTGCTACTGTATGTATGTCTTAATTGCCACCTTGGTGCTATATTCACAGAGAAAATACATCAGTAAAGTAAGTTTCTCTATTACAATATACATTTAAATACTACTCAATGAAGAAGTATTTTTAAATCTTTTGCTTTAGAATTGTTACTTGTGCAATGAACTAGTTATGAGTTGAAATAATATCCTGTGTATTGACATGCAAATGAACTCACTAAGCAACCACTTTGCTTTAGAGATTTGTATAATTTGATACCAAAAGCCACACTAAATTAATATTAATTACTTGATTTTAAACCAAGAAAGTTCAGAGTGAAACTGTTCTCCTGTTTCACCACATTTATGCGTGAAAACATTAATACACAAGGAATAAAAATATGTTATGGGCAGGGATATGCAGGCTCTGTTCTACAGAGGTGTATGGCTTATTATCTGAAGATTTGTAGGAAGTAAACTTGATGTTTTACTTTTATAGACTGTAATTTCCAAATCCTTTATCAGAACTCATATTTTTTCATCATTAATGTGGTGCTATAAACTCTTCATTATGCAGGCATCTACTTTTTTTTTTTATTCCTAGCAAATATTCATTTTCAATTGTTCCTTGCCTTGCCAATCAGCATGAGAGGTTCTAAATGTCATTTTAATGCCAAAAAAACAAAAAAAAAAAAAAAAAACTGGTATGTGCACAAGCATTCTAGTCGAAATAAAAAAAAACAATAATTAGAAGACAAATTTGCCACTAAAAGTTACATATTGTATTACCGTTTATTATCCAAATTATTTTGTACTAACTAGCATGTCTTTAACTTGCATGTTCTAGGTCATCCCCCTTGCATGTTTATTGTAGAGTAGAATTTACATATATATGTGTATATACATATATGTGTAAATATATGTGTAGATACATACATTCATACACACACTCTAATTGTCTCAAATACTTATACTATTATTTAATTCATCCTCTTTCAGAAAACCCATTGGAACTCTGAGTTTATCAAAACATGGTCCCATCCATTATAATAATATCAATTCCTCAATACTAAGGTGATTTAAAACACAGAGGGACCAATTGCTTTGCTGTGTGGTTACCAATTTAATTGGAAAATTAGGATATGTCTACAAGCTATTCTACAGCTAATCTGAAGTAGGCTATACCCAAAAGACTTTGGAGGTGTTGAAGCAGAAGGTGATTAACTCTGTTTGGTAAAGAATAATTGGTCACTTTACTCTTAGAATGATGCTAACAACAGGAAGTATTTTTTCTAGCTTATTAGTTCACAAGAGTCTTTTGAGCTTCGTAATATATAAAGTACTAAAAAATACGAGAGATACTATGGCAATTTTGGGCAAATATGAAGAACTAATGGAAAGATGTCATTCAAGGCCTTTGGGTCTCATTGATAAATGAGCTTTAAATATTATTTTTTAAATGGTCATTATTCAAAGAAAATTGTCAATAAATTATTATTCAAATAACTTCTTAAATATCATTTAAAAGGGTATTTTTTATTTTTTTCAAACTTTTTAGAGTATTTCAGATTTTTTATGACTTGTATTTCTCTATCGCCCATGTTAGTAACTAGAAAATAAAAAAAAAAAAGAAAGCAGTATACAGCCTTGATAATAAAAATTCCAAATTGATTCACCCTTATCTTAAATCTCACAAAACATATACAGGAATGCATTTTATTTGTAAGGAGAAACAATCTATCTATAAATTTCATTTTTGACTCAATTTTTAGTTTGATCGATGACCCTTAAGAGGTTGAGAAACAAGAAAGACAAATTGAGCATGTCATGTAATATATGATAACATTATTTTAATAATTTTCTATAGACTTTATGAAGTTCATCACTTTTCTGCAAACAGTGCTGCATATATTTGCCGTATGTCTGTAATGAAATGAGTTAATGTCTTAACAAGCCATCCAGTGTTGTGTTACTGAATAATCCTTTACGTTTTACATGAATTTATTCTAACTCCAAAATATGGTCATTTCTTTGTGGATCAAAGACTTAATAAAAGGCCACCACATTTGAATATATTTCATACGTGTCTTCAAAGTTGGCACTTTTATTAGTTCCAGGAGAAATGTTATTCTGTATTTAAATAGTGTCCCCTATATGCTAAATTTGGGCTTATGATGGGAATCTAATTTTACCTTATTTCAGGACTAAGATACAAAAGCTAAAAGTGTAGAAAAATCAGAAAAAAAATGCTTCTAAATGTTTTAAATTTGCAATCTCATCGACTCAACCTTTGGTTATTATTGCCAGTAGCATAGTTTGACTTCAGTGTTTAACTATGTCATTGTTAGATGAAACACTAAATTTCATCTTAAAGAATTCCAGATATTGGCAGTTCAAGGTAAATGTTTATACTTGAATAAAGACATACATCTTGGAAAACTTTGTGCAAACGGAAGTCAATGACACATTCAGGTACATTTTGAGTAAATGTAATGTTTACATATAGTACTGCCTTTCAAATAAGTGATAAAATTAAGATATATGTTAATGTTTCAAGATAATAAACAAAATTGAAAATAAAATAAGCCATAATTCTGTTAGAAATTTCACAGCCTAAATATTTATATCAATACAATTAGTTTTAACAAGAAAATTTCATAATTGGTAGTGGAAAGAATGATTCCTTGTGTATTTAAAGGAGATTATGTTGTATAAACTTCCTAGCTCAATGTTTTATATATTCTTTTTTGCCCCACTACCCAATCCAGGCTTTCAAAATTTGTATGAATATTTAATTTAAGATCACATGACTGATGTGAATCCTACAAAGAATATCTGTTTAGGGTAAAACATGTGAACAACTTCAAAAGATTTACATTTGACCTCTAGTATTTGCAACAATATGCATTTCTTGTGGCAATCACTCTCTTGTAGGGCTGTGTAGTAAATACAATGAAAAATCTCTACCTAGAGGATTCATAAAATTCTAAAACTAAACTTCATCCTAGTAACTCTAATACAACTAGAGTAGAAATTTTATGATATTTTAAAATATACAAATATTTAAACCTAACTTAGTGTACTCCTGCTGAAAAGCATAGCTCTCTTCAGTGAATAATACTTAAGTATGAAACAGCTTTATATTTAACTCATTTCTATTAATATTGGACATCTACCTTGCAACCTAAACTCTCTCTCTCTCTCTCTCTCTGGAATGTAAAGGAAATATCCCCACCCCAAGCTTTTCCAGCCATCATTTATACTTAATCTAATGTCACTAAATGACATAAATGAGGGACCACAATTCCATTTATCAAGCAAACCATCACACCTGTCAAAGTTATGAATAGTAATAAGAAATGCAAAGAGCACAAGATAACTTCTATCATTTAATAATTGCTCAGTATGAGAAGTACTGTTCGGTCGTTTTCCGCACTGAATTATTTCTCTGGACACACTCAGAACACACTGCCAATTGACAAAAGGAACATAGCTTCAAAAGAAAATCTAAGTAGAGAAAAGCTCTCTGTTAAGCATGCAAGAGGTTAAACATTGCTGAAATAGTGAGACATTTTCTCAGCCCACGCTTCCCAGTTCCATTCAATTACCAACAGCACAAGCGACTATAATACAAGCTAATACTGTATTATTAAATCAGAGCTTCCCATTTACATCCACCTCTAACCTGAGGGGGTGGCAAGGGGATGACATTTGCTAGTCAACAGCAGAACAAACAGCCCCCAACTTGGAAATACACATGACCTTGGGGTGTGGAATGCTCAGAGACTGAGTTTCACAAGTTTTATTTGGATCTACTGCATAACAACACATCTAAATGGACCCAGCATGATATAAATGTTTCTATCCCTACCTCCTCCCTTCCAAAAAATGTTAAGAGAGCTCTGCACTTTGAAATCTATGCTTTAGATATAGGAAATAATATTGTTGATTAACCAGGGATTAATCCATTCAAATAATTATTTGATTATATTTGTTCTAAACAACTTGTTGGTTGATTTATTTAATATCATTTGCTAATATATTTGGAGGGTTTTCTGGAATGGTTCCTATCCTTTGAACCCTGCTGAAAGCATTGCTCTAAAATATTTATATTTATAAAGCAAGATATAACATAATGACATTAACTTCACAGAAAGCAAAGCTCTCAACTTCCCCTCTAGAATTTAGTGCATAATCACTAACAGATGATCTTGTAATAATAATAATAGTAATTATTAAAATATTTTTGCAATCATTGCCAAAAGTCCAGTTTCAAATTATAAAAATAAACATAACTTGTTTTCAAATTTTGTGTAGCAGTCCGTATGTCTCCCCACTTGTAATCATTTATAACAATATTATTTTCTTACCTTATTTTAACAGTCACAAAAGTCCCCAGAAAGATTCCTAAACGCTGTGGAAATACAAATCACAAAAAAAAAAAAAAAAAAAAAAAAAA
>NW_016815681.1:202432-211512 GCF_001698545.2 Rhinopithecus bieti | reverse complement strand
AAAACAAAAAAAAAAAAAAAAAAAAAAGCACTAAGAAGATCGTCTTAGCTGGGAAATAAATAAATAAATAAAATAGTTTGGTCTAAAACTATAGAAATCTCCAAAGTCACGCCTGAATGAGCGCCCAGGTGGCAAACAGAGGAGTCTCTCCCACGTCCGATACCACACTCCTTTGTCAAGTTGATATGGGTCCTGTTGGTGAAGCGGGTCCCACAGGGCACAGAGGGTGCAAGAGGGCGTTGCCTCCAGGTGCTGGAGCAACTGGTCCGCTCGCGTCTCAGTTTCAGCACCGACAGCACAGTGGACAGTACCAGCTCCTCTCACCTCCAGTTTCTCTCAGTCACTGAACCAGGCTGATTCTCGCTCCTCCTCCCTAGGCAGGAGCTGCTGCCACTCAACCCGGGGGTGCCCCGCCCCCACCATCTGACGTAACTATTTTGCATATCAACTCGCCGAGAAGTGAGGGGCCGCCCCCTTGACTGGGCTTCTGCTAGGGTCAGCTGCGGCAATCGAGGGTACAAAATCCAGGTTTAAGGTCAGCGTGGGCATCTTTGGACTTCAAGATGTATTCTCAACCAGTCCAGTAGAAATTAAACGCTTAGGCGGTGCTGGAGCCTTTGCCTTCGCTGGGACTGCCGTTTCTGCGCACTTTAAGATCGCTGCGGGCACAGCTCTGGAAGGAAGACGGGGCGGAGAGAGGGGGCAGTGGAGCACGGAGAGGACCGAGTGGGAGGCAGGTGGGGAGGAGACGGAGAAATAGAATGAATCGATTCAACCATTCTTGAAAACATCTCCCATCCTTTTGATCTTCCTGGCTAAACTTTGCTGCCTCTCACTGCCGTTTGGTTATTTGAACGCACACGTATGTGGTGTTCCTACTCCTTTCCCTGGTTCACGGAGCCGCTGGAGGGAGTCGCTGCTGCAGAAACTTGCCTGGAAGAAAAAAAAAAAAAATCTTGAGCAGCGAAAGGAAACGTGAAAGCTTGCAGCACTAGCCATCATTTCTAAACAGAACCTTAAAAAAAAAAAAATTACGCGTGCTCCATAGTATATATTATACTTCATATTCGTTCCGATAAAACCTACAGAACCTTTCCTATTCATTATCATGATTTAAATATATCCTCAAACTGTATAGACTTGGAGATTCCACAGTAAAAAAAAAAATAAATAATAATAATAAAAAGTGAAAGTTCTCAGCTTCAACTTCCACTGCCAAAATTCTGAAGGTTATGCAATATTTATTATGTCTACTATATCAATTGTTCTATGAAAAATGGAGTATGCTGGAAGCATTACATAGCCTTTAGCAATTCTCTCAGTATTTGTGATATTGCTTGTCCCAGTGAAGCTCTAGCGGCCTTGAAGGCAAGAGAAAGGGGGCCTGTCATGCCAAATTCCACAGACTGCTTAAACTTATAAACAAACACTTTCAGTGAACTGAAGTAATCAATCATCCAGAAGGGTGATTATTCACATTCCATGCACGTGTCCCACCTACAGTTAACATTACTTACTTGGACAGAAAAGTGGGTATCTAAAACTAAGCTTAATTTTCTTAAGTTGGATAAAGCATGTTTAATAAAAAAGATTGTTTATTCAAAAAATGTCATAGCATTTCACACATCGTTTTCCATCAGAATGCATACATACTGATATGTGTCATCATATTCCAGGAGTCTGATAGCATCTAGCACTGGATCCACTCGCAAGCCTTTTCAGGGACTCTAGTAAAATGAATACACTTGTTTATTCCTCTATCAGGAAAAATAATGAATTTTATTTTCTGTGATATTAAGAAGTTATTTGAGGAAATCTATTTACTTTGTGGGCCCATACCCCCAAACTCCTTCTTTCTAGTTACTTAAAAAATAAAAGATAACAGAGGAAAAAAACTATGGTATTTTTGCTTGAAGGAAGGAACATTTTTTTTTATTATTATTCTGATTCACAGCCGCATAAACCTTTCTCTGTGGCTTTATTCCAGAAATTACCCATTTCTTTTCTGAACGTACAATCCCTTGTACTATTTCCCCAACACACCCTGACTGTAAGTTTCACATTTTGGGTAATCTGCAATGTTTTTGTTTTCTCAGACAACTACTGATTTTACATTTACAAGTGTCAAATGCCATGACTTTTTGCACAGTTACACACGCATGTATTATGAGTTCTTCAATTCTCAAAGTCATTTTAATAATGGTGGCAGACACCATGATATGACAGGAAAGATGATCTGTGGGGGCAGATGGGTGTTGCACAATTGTAATTACAATGGAGCCAACTGAATAACTTGAACTTAGGCTGGCTATGGCGCGCATGATATGCCTCTTTTGGGAACATCACATAGCACACTTTGGTCTGCTTCATGCCAATGTGCTGAAATGTCAGAGAAATCTTGATAGTTCATTTTAGCAATGCAGAGAGTACATGACGTATGCTTATAAAATTCCACCAAGACCTATGTTGTTTGGATAATGGACACTATTTTTCAGTTTACTCCAGTGATCATAATGTTTTGGGCTATGAATTCAATTAAAGCAGTCATAATATTGAAAAGCCTGAGGGAATAAAACTGGAAAACAAATCTTCCTTTCAAAGATGGAAAGGAAAGCCAAATCGTTTTCTCGTTTTTTCACTGTCTTTAAAAGAAAGAAAGAAAGAAAGAAAGAAAGAAAGAAAGAAAGAAAGAAAGAAAATATAAGGAAATAGCTATTTTGGCGAGCATGAACAAACATGAATACATGCAGAAAACATTGAGAATATTCTCCTAGGGGATTCTTGATTTTGTACTGCTCTAAATGGCAATGTGACTGAGGGCAAGCTATTTAAACCTTTTCATCACACTCATCATTTTTAAAATATGTAGGTTATCCTGCTGTCTCCAAAACTCATTACATGCTTGTCATTCTGTAATTTTATATTAGACTTCAAAACTTCAGAAATTTTTATATTACAATTCAAAATTTTATATTAGAATTTAAAATCTTAAGAACTTTTCCCTAAGTGAAATAAACTGGCATCTGGTTACTAAGTCTGTGAAAAGAATATCTTCATATAATTCGGTTGGGAGGTATGGAGAGGCTAAGATCAACTATGAGTCTAAGAGAGGCCAAAAAAAAAATAAATTTTATCCACCCAGGCTGGAACTAAAAGAAGGCAAAATAGGCCTGTTAAAGCATTCATTTATTATATAAGTATATTGCAATAATCTCTCATCTAATCACAGATATAATTACTGTTCAGGATATTTAAAGTAATTGTAAAGCAACAATAAAATTTAAGGCATGCGGAAGAGGTTAGATGGATTTTCAGTTGCAAATTGGCACTGGAAAGATGACTAAAAATTAAGCAAATATGCTTAAGGAAAAGTTATTTAAAGCTGGATGACCAAAATCTACTGAAGGATTTTAATTTAGTTAATTTACATGAACATATTAGAATGTAATACACAGAAATTATGAAGCACATTGTAATGTTGTCTTGCGAATGTGGATATTTGGGGCTTCTGTAGTGTCATCAAATTTTACAAGCTCCTTTTCAAATTACAATTATTTTAATGTATTTTTAGTACCTTAGAATTATAAATACTCTAAGGATAATAACAGTGTATGTTTTGTTAATATTTCTTTTTGAGTCAATTATAAGAAGGTTTGCTAGTAATTGAGAACATGCTTATTTTGAAAAGCAAAGATGCACTTTTCCTAGGTAATTTTCATGCTTACTTTTGGGGATCAAAATAAAGCAGGGCCAGAAAAAAAAGGGATAGCTATAAATAACCGTTTTTTTTTTATATAAAAGAGAGTGAAATGATTCAACATAAGCATTAATGTGATTAAGATAGAGATCCCAACATCCCTGAAATGTGAGCTTATACATGATTGTGCTTTCTCCTGATAATGCATACGTACATAAGGTTTTTTAAAGAGTAGATGCTGCATTTAACCATTAGATCTTATGAACCAATCATGTGGCTAAAAACTAATTTATGCTCTTTCTTTTTAACCTTTTTTATAGTGATTCCAAATTTTATATACATATATGTTTCTTCTTTACTTCTATTACTTTCTTACTTTCCTACTTTCTATCTCTTGCTCCCTTGGGGCCTTTTGTGCTCTCCATCTACGTTTTATTTCATTTTAATGTTCTATTTAAAATGTCTATTAGGTATATGTCTACTGTGGTAAAGGACATTTAAATATGGTATTTTGTTATTGAATGAAATGTTGATACAATACATTTATATTAAATTTCTTAGCTAATTCCAAACTGTGACCTTAAACACATTATATGTGTGCGTGTGTGTGTGTGTGTGTGCGCGCGTGTAGGTAGGATATACTAAAGAGAATTTTCAAATATGTTTTCTTAAAATTATGGAAATAAAATTTGAAATATATGAATTAAAAACTCACTACTAATAAATAAAGCTGCAAATTAAAGAACACTATTTCCTTATGCACACACATGTATTTGATCAAAGCAGTAATTACAATTTTCATGAGATTATATCAGTTTAATTTTAAATCTCAATCTCAATTAGTTTAATTGGGATTATTTGAAATCTCAATATATGCTAAAATTGAGATTGTGTTGTTTTTCATTTTCTCTATTATATATAACAACATAGGCATTTTGGTGACTTTGGATAAGATTGTTAAATTTAATCAAGACTACTGTGAAAGGCCTTTTCTTGCTAGTATTTACATTAACACACAGAAACATACACTAAGAGAGACAATTTTTATCATTTGTAATTATAAATTCACCACCAAAATGGCACATTTCATATGGTAGCGAACTTTTTCAGAAATACCGCCTAAAAGTTGACTTTAACTCTTTGCTATTCTACTCCTCAAATTATCAGATTAATGCACATATAAACTTTTAATTCTCAGTGTGTAAACAGGCTTCTCAAATTCTACAAGAACCAGGACAAATGTGTAGTATGAATAAAAGTTATAGGTTTAAGAAATTGTTTGATGTCAATATTTATTGAGGTAATATTAATTGGAGAAAGGTAGAACATAGTTTAATAAATGCTGCTTAACTGGAAAGCTGAAGCCCACCACATTTAATACAGAAACCTAGGTTTGCCTTTAAGTAATAGATTTGCTCATTGTCATCAATAATTTGGGGTCAAAATGAATTCAGAATTATAGTAACTGGCCACTTAAAGAACCACTGCATAATCAAAGGATGTACCATGAATCCTGAGGGTGCAAAGACAAATAAACCTATTTTATTCTCCATAATAAATATAGATTCTTAATGTTATAAGTTTCATCTTCTCAATTGAAGGGAATTAAAACCCGCTCTTTATATAGCCACATTGTGGGGAATGGACATTAAGATACGGATTTAGCAGACTCAGGTTTGTGTTAGCTATTCTAGTTTTTATGCATTTTCATATTTTTTTATTTAGTTGTCAATTTCATAGACACACTCATCCTGGTTTCCAAGTAATACTACTGTGAGTTTCCTCCTAAAGCTGTATTTTGCCTTTCTGTTTTGGCTTGGTAAAAATGTTTGCTTTTCCCACACTAGTAAACAATGAGAACTAACTTTCAATAAGAGCGAGAGCATCGATCAACGTGTCCATGCACAGAGTTTTCAAGCTCATATGAATGGATTAAAAAATTGCTCTATAAAGGTATAGATTGAAATAATGAATTGATTAAAAAATTTAATAAGTATAATTAAACTGAATTAAAAATTATTATTATAGAGCGATGTATCCTCACAATTTCACATATCCTCCTTAGGGATGTTAGATGTGGACATAAACCTATAAGTAAATAATTTGTTCCTCTGCTTAGGAAAAAGCATCTGAGTGTAATTTTTTATAAACTAAACTTGGCAAGATGAGAACATAGTTTTATTTTGCTAGATTTATATAACAAACACCAAGTATCCTTTATTTTCTATGAATTAAGTTAACTGTTAAAAAAATCTAGAAGTGGTAACCATAATTAAAATATAATCCATTAATAGGACTTTAAGTACACTCTACTACTATCAATATTGTAGAAAAAAGATTGAAGTTACAGTAAAAGCAGAAAACCCTAAAAGTATTAGCTAATTCAAGAAATACTTTACAACACAATCTTATCTGCTTCTGTGATTAAATTAACCTTAGAATTACATTTATGTACCACAGTAATAAATAATATTGTTGACTGCATTTAGAAAATTAGAAATAATCAAATATGTGAATCAGATGTATTGTTACCTTCATTGTATTAATAGATTTTCAAATCAATTCACTCAGTTTTCCTTTCTTTTTTCTATTACTTTAATAGAATAGAAATAAGTACTTCGTGAGGCAGTTTAAAGTTCAGTAATATCAAGAGTCTTTGGAATCTGAAACTATGTGCTATTTCTTAATTGAACCATGAAAAAAAAGCATGAGACTTGCTGATGTTCAAATAGTTCTTGTGTTTAGGAGAGCTCTTAGGGCATCTATTGGCCTATGTTGGTATTGCATATGAGAATTTCAGTTCTCACAACTTGAGTTATATTTGCCCACAGAGATTAAAATACGTGCTGCTGATTAATACATTTATGTTGGAAAACCGTAATAGCTGTTGTTGAATTTAAAGTATTAAGCAAATGCATAAAACACTTATGGCATGGGAGGTGGTCTTACAAGCGTTTCGATATCGGCTATTTCAACATTTAAAAATTGTATGTTAATTATTTTTTAGAATCTAATATGTCACTGCTCATATTAGTTGCTTCACCATTTTACCTACACGTCTGAATTTTTTTTTTTTTTTTTTTTTTAGACGGAGTCTCGCTGTGTCGCCCAGGCTGGAGTACAGTGACGCCATCTCGGCTCACTGCAAGCTCCGCCTCCCGGGTTCACACCATTCTCCCTTCTCAGCCTCCCGAGTAGCTGGGACTACAGGCGCCCGCCACCACGCCCGGCTAATTTTGTTTTTGTATTTTTAGTACAGACGGGGTTTCACAATGTTAGCCAGGGTAGTCTCGATCTCCTGACCTGGTGATCCACCCGCCTTGGCCTCCCAAAGTGCTGGGATTCCAGGCGTGAGCCACCGCACCCGGCCACACTTCTGAATTTTTATAGGAGAGACAAAATACCTGTTCTTTCAGATTGCAAAAGAAGTACACACAGTAACATGCTTTACATTATAGTCTTTGACAGCAGAATGTAAAAGGACATAGAGAACATAGCTTCTTGAGTTCAGAAATATCATAATGTGTAAGGAAATATAATGTTACTAATGAAAATAACCTGTATATTTGTCCACACAGAAAAATAATATTTCCCCAAGTATCACAGGTACTTTCTAAGGAAAAAAAAAAAAAAGCACAACTATGAGAAAGGATGGAGAAAAATCTGAAATTTAAGTTCTTGCATCTGTATGTGAAAAATAAACAAATATTGTAGGCATGTAATAATACATAAATTAATAATTCTATGAGTAAACTTCTATTATAGGATAAGTAAGTCATAAATGAAAAGTATTAGAAATATAGAGAAAGTATAGCAGGTCAAAATTAGTAAAGTCTCAGGTACGAAGTGATACATCCTCAAAGTGAAGTAAAGAAAAGTTTGCCAAAGTGAGAAATTACTACCGATTTTCTCTTACACTTTTTAACCTTTCCTATACAGAAGATCCTTCGAAACCAAATGACCCAAAGTAACTGTTCCAGTTTTTGAACCCAAGAATAGCACTAGAACTGTTTGGGAGGAAATGTGGTAAGGGACCCAACAGAAATGTTTATGTTACTTTTCTTAAAATCTCACTTTTAAAATGTTGATTGCTGTTGTTTGTTGATATTATGCAGAAATTATTTGAATTTAAATAAGCAAACACTGTTGAAAAAGAAACACGAAAACAATTCTATGTAGCAGATTAGCATTTCACAATATACTTCTTCTGTATTTATCACGGCTGCTTACCGCGTCATGGCCACTCTACACCTGTGCACATATTTGAATAATGCTTTGATCTCCAGTGGTTGAGTAAGTCATGTGCCCACTTCTGTACAAAGAATTGTGAGTGGAAGTGACACAAGTCACTTTTGGGTTGAGAATTTAGCTGTTAATGCAAGATCCTGCAACTCCTATCTCTGTCAAAGTAATTGGCACCAATTGAAATAGTGACTGCTTAGACAGAATGGGCTCCTGAGGGACAACTATGAACCAAGAGGCTTTTGCTGACCCATTATAAACACAAAGCATGAGCAAGAAATAAACCTTGATTGTTTTAGGTCACTGAAATGTGAAATTTGTTTAAGGCCACTGAGATTTGAAGTTGGTTGGTCTGTTGCCACAGCATAAATAGATTAAAGACATTGATACGTTTCAACAACGGCACTAATTTTGAAATAGTTGTGTATGCACTAGTTATTCACCAACACCTTAGTTTCACGTTTTCTGAGTTCTCTAGCTTCTTACATGATAGATCACACTGATCTCCTAAGATAAAGGCTTATTTATTCTATACGTTTCATATTTACCTGGAATCAGATAAAATGAATCTCATCTTTTAACTACCCTCTTTCCTCCTGTGCATGTTTGAATCACATTCTCTTTGGAACATAGTGATTATCTAGATGACTGAATTTCAGCACTTAGCCTCAATATTTTTCTTTAAAAATTTTTATTTCCGTGGATTATTGGAGAACAGGTGGTGTTTGGTTACATGAGCAAGTTTTTTAGTGGCGATCTGTGAAATTTTGGTGCTCCCATCACTCAAGCAGTATACACGGCCCCCTATTTGTAGTCTTTTATTCCTCACCCCCTTCCTGCTTTCACCCTGAATCCCCAAAGTCCATTGTGTCATTCTTATGCCCTTGCATCCTCATAGCTTAGCTCCTACTTATGAGTGAGAACATATGATGTTTGGTTTTCCATTCCTGAGTTACTTAACTTAGAATAATAGTCTCCAATCTCATCCAGGTTGCTGCAAATGCCATTAATTCATTCATTTTTATGGCTGAGCAGTATTCCATCATGTATCTGTATGTATATAAATATATATAAAATATAAAATCTGTATATGTGTGTGTGTGTGTGTATATATATATATATATTTTTTTTTTTTTTTTTT
>NW_016815681.1:197940-202225 GCF_001698545.2 Rhinopithecus bieti | reverse complement strand
AAATATAAAAATATATATGCTTATATACTTATATAAATATATGTATATATACATATATAAATATATATATATAAATATATATACACACACACAGCAGTGTCTTTATCCACTCGTTGATTGATAGGCATTTGTGTTGGTTGCACGTTTTTGAAATTGTGAATTGTGCTGCTATAAACATACATGCACAAGTATCTTTTTATTATAATGACTTATTTTCCTCTGGGTAGATACCCAGGGATAGCTGGATCAAATGGTAGTTCTACTTTTAGTTCCTTAAGAAATCTCCACACTGTTTTCCATTGCTTCTTTAGGGTAGTGAGTTGATCCAATTTTGTCGAATCCTACTGCTCTTTTCCAAGACTTGAACTAGTCCTAAATTGTTATGACAAACTATATAACAGATATATAAGGAATTTCATTCAGAGTTCTAAGAAAAGTCATAAAGAAGGGAACTAGCTTTAAATGAGAAAATATGTGGCATCAGACACTACTAGGTCCTTTAAATCTGTTATTTCTTTTATCACTCACTATGATTTCATGAGCTTTTTATTGCTATAATTGGTTTACAGTTAAAGGAACGCAGAGAAGTTAATTAAGTTACCCAGTGTGGAGGATCAAGAAAGTGAAAGACACCAGGATTAATCCCAGCCTTTCTAATTCAAAACATCTTTTCACTTACCAACATAGTATGTCTCTATAACCCTTTGTATTTTAAAGTTGTTTGTTGAGATATAATAAAAAGAGTAAGAAGACTACCAATTTTATTTACAGAAACAAGGGATTACTTTACAAAAGAGAAAATGTCCTTACAGGCACAGGAAAAAATAAAAAAGAAATGGACTATGGAAGAGCTAGTTTTATGGTTTATAAAGTAATCCAGTATATAAAACATAAGCTCCATGAGGTTCAAGGAAGAGAGTCAAAAGAAACAACAAGAGTTTCTTTTTAAAACATTGTCTCCAATAATTATCTTCATTTTCTCCTCTTGCATTTACTTCTCTATGTATTCTCCCTTTAAAGTGTCTGTTCCAAGCATTCTTTAGAATCTGCTCTAGTCAAATAGTTCTGTTTCAATAAATCTCAAGGACACCTTTTCTTTCTTGAGTTCTCAGAATCACTTAACACTGTTGACCACTCCTGCTTTGAAACACATTGTTCATTTGGCATCTATGATATTACACCTCCTGCTTTGATTAAATTGCCTGATTATTTTCAGTTTTGTTTCTTTATTTTTTTCTTTACTTTCTCTCCTTTCCCTTTTTTCTCTTATTTTTTCTTTCTTTCTTTCTTTCTTTCTTTCTTTCTTTCTTTCTTTCTTTCTTTCTTTCTTTCTTTCTCTCTCTCTTTCTCTCTCTCTCTCTCTCTTTCTTTCTCTCTCTCTCTTTCTTTCTCTCTCTCTCTTTCTTTCTTTCTTTCTTTCTTTCTTTCTTTCTTTCTTTCTTTCTTTCTTTCATTCTTTCTGTCTGTCTTGACACATTTGCCTCTGCCTATTGATACATTGTTTCTCAGGGATTGGATCACAACTCTTATTTTATTCTACATATTGCCTTGGAATTCTTGTCTTCTCATTTCACAACTGTCTATATTTTGTTGACCTTTTTTGGTGCTACATACTCATATGCCTCATTGACCATCTTTAATGAAATTATTCTCAGGCACCTCCAACCCAACATGTCTGTCCCAAATTGAATCCATGTATCTTACTGAAATATTTGCCTTTCAGATTCCTTTTCTTATTGAATGGCACCTCCATCTATTAGAATTAAAGTTTAAGACCTTACTGTATTTGTAAATTTTTTTTGCATTTTGGCTTAGATGTCACATTTTAAAATTCCTGACCTAAATTCTGGATGCTTAATAATGTATTCCAATATTATGGTCAATTATACCTTCAATTTTCCCCAAATTATCATATTCATTTCATTATATAATTACATATTTAAGCATGTAGCCTGTTTCCTACACTGTAAGCTCCATGAAGGTAGGTATCATGAGAAATTTCATTATTGGATCTTGAACATTAACTCACACTGATCTCACAGCATAGAGTCAATAGTTAATGATAGTTGTATTAAATATACTAGATTACACAAGTTCAAGAATTTGAGAGTTTCCACAAGATGACTTTTAACAGAGGAGTCAGATTGTGCACATTGAAGACGGGGTAGAAGGGCAGGATGAAATAATAGGTATGGAGCTGAAGTAAAAATATAGTAGTCACTCTGAAGATAATAAGAGAGATGACAAAGGCAGTGATTATCACCAGTATATATAAACAAAGAACAATTCAGGAAAAACAACAGCAATTCCTCACTGAAGTTTCAAAACAAATCACACAACTCTATGGAAGTTAATTTTAATAAGGTTAATACAATCTCTCATGAAATTTTTTTTAAAAATCAAGAGTTATTGTATTGAGTATTTTATGTAGTAGGATGATCTGTTAAGTGGTGAAATTATGACTAAACAACAATCTGGAAGAAGTCTTGGGAAAGGAACAGGGAAGAAGGGGGAGGAAATCAAAGTTTCTGATGATAATGAGGGGGAGGAGAAATAAGGGAAAACAGGTAAAAGAACAAGAAGGAGGAGGAGGAGGAAAGAAGAAGGAGGAGAAGGAGGAAAGAATAAGAAGGAGGAGGAGAGGAGGAAGAGAGGAAGAGGAGGAGAGGAAGAGGAGGAGAAGGAAGAGAAAGAAGAAGGGAGGAGGAGGAGAGGAAGAGGAGGAGAAGGAAGAGGAAGAAGAAGGAAGAAGTAGAAGACGAAGACGAAGACAAAGGAGGAGGAGGAGGAGAAGGAGGAAGAGGAGGAGGAAGAGGAAGAGAGAAGGAAGGAAGGAAGAAGAAGAAAGAAGAAGAAGAAGAAGAAAGAAGAGAAGAGGAAGAAGGAAAGAAGAAGAAAGAAGAGGAAGAGGAAGAAGGAAGGAAGAAGAAGAAGAGGAAGAAGAAGAAGGAAGAGGAAGAAGGAAAGAAGAGGAAGAAGAAGAAGAACAAGAAAGAAGAGGAAGAGGAAGAAGAAGAAAGAAGAGGAAGAGGAAGAGGAAGAAGAAGAAGAAGAAGAAGAAGAAGAAGAAGAAGAAGAAGAAGAAGAAGAAGAGGAAGAAGGAAGAAGAAGGAAGAAGAAGAAGAGAAGAAGAAGAAAGGAAGAGGAAGAAGAAGAAGAAGAAGAAGAAGAAGAAGAAGAAGAAGAAGAAGAAGAAGAAGAAAAGAAGAAGGAGAAGAAAGAGAAGAAGAGGAGGAGGAGGAGGAAGAGGAAGAAGAAAAGAAATGCTATTCAATAAATGGTACTGGGAAACGTGGCTAACCATATGCAGAAGAATGAAACTGGACCACTATCTCTCATCGTATTCAAAAATTAACTCAAGATGGATTAAAGATCTAAATGTGAGACCTAAAATATTAAAATCCTAGAAGAAAACCTGGGACCAACTCCTCTGCATATCAGCCTATGCAAAGAATTTATGACGAATACCCCAAAAGCAAATGCAACAAAACCAGAAATAGACAAATGAAATTTAATTAAACTAAAAAGTTTCCTCACAACAAAGAAATACTTAACAGAGCAAACAGACGACACACAGAACAGGAGAAAAATTTCCCAATGATACATCTGTAAAAGGACTAATATTTACAATCTATAAGTAACTCAAACAACTCAACATAAAAATCAAACAACCTCATTAAAAACTGGACAAAGCAGGAATTTGAAATCAGCCTGGCCAACATAGTGAAACCCCGTCTCTACTAAAAATACAAAAATTAGCCGGGCCTGTAGTTCCACCTACTTGGGAGACTGAGGCAGGAGAATCACTTGAACCCAGGAGGTGGAGGTTGCAGTGAGCTGAGATCCGCCCTTGCACTCCAGCTTGGGCAACAGAGTGAGACTTTGTCTAAAAAACAAACAAAACAAAACAAAACCTGGACAAAGGACATAAACAGACATTTATCAAAAGAATTACAAGTGGTCAGGGGCGGAGCAAGATGGCCGAATAGGAACAGCTGCAGTCTCCAACTCCCAGTGCGAGCGACACAGAAGACGGGTGCTTTCTGCATTTTCAACTGAGGTACTGGGGTCATCTCACTAGGGAGTGCCCGACAATTGGTGCTGGTCAGCTGCTGCAGCCTGACCAGTGAGAGCTGAAGCAGGGCGAGGCATCATCTCACCTGGGAAGCGCAAGGGGGAAGGGAATCCCTTTTCCTAGCCAGAGGAACTGAGACACACAACACCTGGAACATCGGGTAAATCCCACCCCAATACTGCGCTTTAAGCAAACAGGCACACCAGGAGA
>NW_016815681.1:179007-195327 GCF_001698545.2 Rhinopithecus bieti | reverse complement strand
AATAGCAAAGACTTGGAATCAACCCAAATGTCCATCTGTGACAGACTGGATTAAGAAAATGTGGCACATATACACCATGGAATACTATGCAGCCATAAAAAAGGATGAGTTTGCATCCTTTGTAGGGACATGGATGCAGCTGGAAACCATCATTCTTAGCAAACTATCACAAGAACAGAAAACCAAACACCGCATGTTCTCCCTCATAGGTGGGAACTGAACAATGTGATGACTTGGATTCGGGAAGGGGAACATCACACACCGGGGCCTATCATGGGGAGGGGGGAGGGGGGAGGGATTGCATTGGGAGTTATACCTGATATAAATGACGAATTGATGGGTACTGACGAGTTGAGGGTTGCAGCACACCAACATGGCAGAAGTATACATATGTAACAAACCTGCACGTTATGCACATGTACCCTAGAACTTAAAGTATAATAATAATAATTAAAAAAAAAAAAGAATTACAAGTGGTCAACAAACACATGAAAAAATGCTTAGTATTATTAATCATTAGAAAAATGCAAATTAAAGCCACACTGAGATACCATCTTATACCAGTCAGAATGGTTATTATCAAAAAGACAAAACATAACAGATTTTGGCATGGATTTGGAGAAAAGAGAATGCTTGTTCACTTTTAGAGAAGTTTAGATTTGTTCAATGTCTATGAGAGAACCGTATGGAGATATCTCGAAGGAGTAAAAATAGAGCTACCATTCAACCCAGCAATCCAACTACTGGGTGTCTACTCAAAGTAAAATAAATTATTATATAAAAGAGACACCTGCATTCATATGTTTATCAAAGCAGTATTCACAATAGCAAAGTTATAAAACCAAGCCAAGTGTCCATCAGTTGTTGATTGGATAAAGAAAATATTGTGGGCCGGGCGCTGTGGCTCAAGCCTGTAATTCCAGCACTTTGGGAGGCCGAGACGGGTGAATCACGAGGTCAGGAGATTGAGACCATCCTGGCTAGCACGGTGAAACCCCGTCTCTACTAAAAAATACAAAAAACTAGCCAGGCGAGGTGGTGGGCGCCTGTAGTCCCAGCTACTCGGGAGGCTGAGGCAGGAGAATGGCATAAACCCGGGAGGCGGAGCTTGCAGTGAGCTGAGATCCGGCCACTGCACTCCAGCCTGGGCGACAGAGCGAGACTCCGTCTCAAAAAAATAAAAAAAAAAGAAAAAAGAAAATATTGTGTATATACTCCATGAAATGCTATGTAGCCATGAAAAGAATGAAATTATGTCCTTTGCAGCAACATAGATGGAGCTGGAGCCATGATTCTAAATGAAATAACTTAGAAGCAGAAAATCCAAAACCCACATCTTCTCACTGATATGTGGGAGCTAAACAATGGGTGCACATTGACATGAAGATGAAAATAATACACACTAGAGACTCCGAAGTGTGGAAGGCTCGGAGGAGGGTGAGGATTGAAAGATTAACTATTGGATACAATATTTGGGCGATGTGTACACTAGAAGCCCAATCCTCACTATTATGCAATATACCCAGCTAACAAAAATGCATATGATGTAACCCCTGAATTAAAACAAACAAACAAACAAACAAACAAACAAACAAAAACTCCACCACCACCAAGAACAGAATAACATTTAAGGACTTACTATTTTCCACTAAGTTAAGGAAAAACTCCTGGTGTTGCCCCAAGTCCTCACTAACTTCTCATGCAATTAAAATTGGACAGCACAAATTTGGCTAAACTTTGTAAGCTTATTTTCTCACTGTTACACACCTTAGTCCAACCTACCATCATCTATGGCCTCATCTACTATATTAGTAATTTAATTGATCTCTTTACTTTCTTTATTACTTCCATTAAACTGTTTTCTACACATCAGCTATAGTTTCTTAAATGTCAAATTATGTCCTTTCTTTGCTAAAATTTGACATTTCATTTGGTATTTTTACCATTTTCCCGTATCCTTTTACTATGAGGTATTCACATCTTTAATATCACATTCCATTCATTCTGTCTCTTCACTGGATTCCAATCATTGTAATCCTCTTTGAACATACTCCTGATGTTTGTTCTTCCAAAATTGTTTCTACAGACTTCCCCATGGATAACACCATAGCATTTAATTCTCTGAAGTGGCTTTTCCTGCCTACCAATACACCGTACCACAAATTCTTAGCCATTACGTTCATGCTGCTTCTTCAGCTAATGATACATGAATGTCTGAAATTATGTGTGGCTGATGCAAAAGTAATTGTGGTTTTGCCATTACTTTCAAAGGCAAAACTGCAATTACTTTTGCACCAACATAATATTATTTATTTATTCATTTGTTAAATGCTAC
Organism: Rhinopithecus bieti; assembly: GCF_001698545.2. NCBI lineage: Eukaryota > Metazoa > Chordata > Mammalia > Primates > Cercopithecidae > Rhinopithecus > Rhinopithecus bieti. Next base: position 192,992 of record NW_016815681.1, on the reverse strand, counting down.
ATCATTGAGTGTAAGGCTCAACTTCTTCACACCTGTATTCTGAATGCTTAGAGAACTGTCCATAATATAAGTGATCAATATATATTTACTGAATAAATACATTAATGAACTTGGAAATGCATTAATTTACTATTCCTTTTAGCCTTTTAAGATTCTATTCATTTTTTAAAGAGCACATTAAGTGTTATTTCTTTCACAGAGCTTTATCTATCTGCAAACTGATTGTGATACTTTCTTTTAATCACTCTAGAATTATATCATTATGTTAATTCTGATTTTAAAGATTTTTTAAATTCCTCTGTCTAATCACTAGATAGTGATAACTTCAGAGAAAACAGCTAAAGTTTATGAGCTTAATATCTATAATGTAATGTGAATTTCTGGCTCACAGTAAATACATAATCTAGAAGCATGGATATTTACTTATTTATGTCTTTGCTCTCTATCTACTTATTTGTTTGTTGTCTATCTCAGAATGAGAGTTTGGACTTATTTTTTATTCAATCCTATATCCTCATCTCCTACTCAGAAACTGGCAAGTAGAAGAAACCCAATAGATAACTACTGAAAGAAAGAATATATAAATATTGTTTCACTAAATATAACATTCCGTAAAATATTCCTAAACCTTGTCAGTGAGAATCTTAGTATTATCATTTGTTAAATGTATTCTAAGCTTGCTATATCTTCACTAGTCATTTTAAATGTCTATTCTATCAAGCAATGTCTTAGCATTACTAGAATTTTAATTATTCCTAATTTTATCTGAAAATAGTTAATTTAATATTTTATAAATATTTACAAAAATATATATGTCAAGTTCTAGGTGTAGTGTGATTAGAAAATTTGTTATCTGAGAGTAAGCAATGTATACTGTGATTTATACGTTTCTTTTTTTTCTTTCTTTTTTTTTTTTTGAGACGGAGTCTCGCTCTGTCACCCAGGCTGGAGTGCAGTGGCCAGATCTCAGCTCACTGCAAGTTCCGCCTTCCGGGTTTACGCCATTCTCCTGCCTCAGCCTCCCAGTAGCTGGGACTACAGGCACCCGCCACCTCGCCCGGCTAGTTTTTTTTGTGTTTGTTAGTAGAGACGGGGTTTCACCGTGTTAGCCAGGATGGTCCCCATCTCCTGACCTCGTGATCCACCCGTCTCGGCCTCCCAAAGTGCTGGGATTACAGGTTTGAGCCACCGCGCCCAGCCTATACGTTTCAACTTTCTAACAGTGACTTAGGTGTCTCAGCTTACTCTGTAAAGCACTTGGTAGATTCTTAGTCTATACTTATCCTTGCTAAATGTAAGAGAGAGATGTAAACAAGGGTAACTTAGGGATAGGTTGGTGCAAAAGTAATTGTGGTTTTTGCCTAATATTTCTACCTAATATTTTACCTAAGTAAACCGTGGCAAATAGGATAAATATTTTGTACCATAGGGTTTAAATACTATGTACAAATTCCACTTATTTTACCTAAAAATAGAGATCAAAGTAATTTAATTATTGTAGAAAAAGATTTTAGAACAAATATAATATAGGTGGGATACATTAAAAACAATCATATCTAAATTATCCTCAATGGTGCATAGCAATTATGAGTAACAATACAGTGTTACTAAATTGTTTCGTAAAACCTTAGCCCAAAGAGTTTTATAGCATCACTTAATTTACAGAATGCTGCTTAAATTACTGAAAATAGTTCTATGAGGACATTTTATACTGAATAAATAAAAGCATTTTGTTAGCCAGTGAAATATAAGAAAGAAATTGAAAGTTATAAACAAAGAGAAATAACACATTTTAAAATGCATCTTGAAGATTAATATGTTCTATTGGCTATGTTTACTATTTGAGCATAAAATATCAAGACTAGTAAAGAAAATTTATGAAAAACATTAAAATAATCAGATGCCTTAGACTTATGCAACAACTCAGTGCACACATAATGCAATGTTTCGTTTGGTTATTTATGTATTTTTACTTCAAATCATGCCCTGCTAGTGGCACACTGTTTTATGCTGACTCTGATCAAGTGACAAGGTTCACTTAGCTACACAATAGATGTCCCAGAATAATCGTAGGTGACTTCACAAAGCTGCTTCTTCAGTTTCAGTTTAAAGATAACCTGCCTTATTACCTATCTTCATGTTCAATTAATGGTTCCAGTTCCCTTGTTTCATTATCATTTTAACATTTAATCAATCCTAATTAAACCAGAGCTGAAGATTCTCAACATACTCCACCTAATCTATTACAGAAGTTCATAATTTTTTCCTACAAATGTTCATTGCATTTGCTCCAACTTAACACTTTCATAAAATTCTTTGACAAAGATGGATTATTGGATAGTAATTCAACTTTAACTGTGTTTCAAGCCCATTTTCTAAATATAAAAGAAGATATTGCCAATGGATTTGCTTCTAAATTAAACGTGTATATCTTCCTGATATAGACACATAAATTAGATTAACGAATATAGTCATGTTAGTTAAGCTAAAATAAGCAAGTTGTAGATTTTAGTGGAAGAGGTTGATATGAAATGTATAGAAGAAATTTCATCATGTATTTATCACTTTAATCATTAAAGAAATATGTCTTGAGAATCTCCTTTGGGTTGGATGTTGTAATAGTTATTGGGAATATAGTAGACAAATATAAAAGAAAGCAAGTGATGGCTAGAACATGGATAAATTGGAACCCTTGTGCACTGTTGGTGGAAATGTAAAATGGTGCAGCTGCTATGGAAAACACTATGGAGATTCCTCAAAAAATTAAAAATAGAATTACTATGTGATCCAGCCATTCTATTTTAAAGTATATACTAAAAAGAATTGAAAGCAGATCTCAAATAAATAATTGCATATTCATGTTTATTACAGCACTATTCACATAGCCAAGATGTGGAAATAAACCCAATGGCCATCAATGGATGAATCAATTTTTAAAAAGCAGCATGTACATACAATGGAATATTATTCACCGTTTAAAATAAAGGAAATCCTGTCAAACATTACAGCATGGATGAACTGTGAGGACATTATGCTAAGTGAAATTCATTACACTAAGTGAAATAAGTCACTCGCAGAGAGACATAGACTGTATGATTCCATTTATATGAGGTATCTAAACTACTTAAACTCAGAGAAACAGAAGGTAGAATGATGGTTGCCAATGGCTGGGGGAAGAGAAAATGGAGCGTTGCTATTCAATGAGTGCAGTTTCAGATTTTCAAGATGGAAATGTTTCAAAGATCTGCTACACAACAATGTACATAGAGTTAACACTACTGTGTCACAAATTAAAATGATTCAAAGGATAATTTTTGCATAGTTTTCTTTAACGTATAATTTTAAAGAGGTTCATGCTCAAGTTTATCCCCATCTTAGAGATGCAAACTGATATTTTAAAGTATAGTAACTAGGAAGGGGCAAAACTGGGATTCACATCCGCCTACCACAATCTAACAACCTTGATTTTTCCACCTTCTGTACTGGTAGCTTCAATCTTTTTTCTCCAAGGAAAAAGTCCAGGTTTATAGGTACCTGTATTGTAGCAGAAACTTTTGCAGATGGCAAATATATGCTTATTAGTGATGAATCACCGGCACACAGATTTGAGGATCACAAGTAATTTTCAACCTCGTAAGTTGAAGAAGCTGGTGACATTGGTACATTCTCTGCTCTAGTGAAGACTGATTCCTAAATACAGGCAAATAGATGTAAGATTTTGATGGATCTGTGTATGAGGACTTAAGAACAATGTAAGCAACTATAAGATCAAAGCAACTCCTAATGTAAATTATTGGGTAATAAAAAGTCATGTATCCGAAGTTTAGCATCATCTTCCTCATATCAGACTCTGTTTTGTCAATTTAACATTCATTCTTTCCATTAATTTTTTCTCAATCTAACATATAATTTATCTGATTCTCCAACTTACCTATCTTCATTTCTTCTCTCTTTCTTTTGCTCCATAAAGTTATAAAGTTATATTTTCCTTTTGGTCCAAGATTGTAGCTTTCTGTCTCTCTCCTGATTCAACCATGACTTTGATGGACTCCTGACCTTAATTTTAGCATCCCACTATTGCTCACACAACCTTGTTATCTGGAGATTTCCCCCTCTGCATTCACACATGCTCATTCTCCTGTTTCCCTGAGCATAGTATTGAAACAAGCAAACATAGGAAATGGCCATATAATGATGGGTATCCTCTAGGAATTAGGACACTCCTATTGTCATTACAAATATTTAGGCTGCAAACACCTTTCCTTTTTCATAATGCCAAAAAATGATATGTAGCATCAACATTTTGGCAAAACCGAGTCTGAAGCTAACACCTCTTTCTTCTTTTATTATTCCTAAATATACAACTATAATGCAATTAAGTATTTATTTTTAAGATATTGAATGTCTTGGAAGAACAATATTATATAACATGTATTATCATCTATTTAATCCCCCAAGAAATCTTATTACCAAAAAATGGAAAAGAGTATGCATTAGGGTGCTAGCTTGTTTAATTTCTTTTTCTTTCTTTCTTTCTTTCTTTCTTTCTTTCTTTCTTTCTTTCTTTCTTTCTTTCTTTCTTTCTTTCTTTCTTTCCTTTTTTTTTCTTTCTTGCATTAGGATGATTTTTACTTCGACTTCTACTCCACACACATTTCTGTCAGTATAAGTCACCTCTTCTACTCTCTGATACAGTTCTCCTGTTTTTAACCTAACTGGAACAATTACTTACCCTTTGAGAAGTATCATATTCCATCAAAACTCTTGGCATTGCCCTCCTTCTCATATTTGTCAGACTACTGCCATGTTAAAACTGAATTATACAATTGTTAGCACATGTTTTATGTTTGCTAAATGATTGATTCTCTGTTTAATGTATTTTGCAAGGAATGTCTTAATAATGAGAAAGGTGGATAAGAATTGTAACACTGATATTACATGGATGCTTCCCATTAGTCCATCAGTGTATGGTTATGCAAAAATAACTGAGGAATGGAATTTATATAATATAAATATCTCTAAGACAGAAGAATTTTTATTCATGTGGCTAAAATCACACTTCTTTGTCTACTCCAAAATTGCATAAATTTTGTTTTGGGAATTCATAAAATTTGGTTAAGCAATTTAGAACTTAAACCAAGGGAAATTCTTTTATATCTTGACTTGTGTAAAATATCGTGATCTGTGTTCTAAATTCATATTGCACATAAGAAATAAATAATTTAGCATTTAAAGTCCTAGATTTAAAAATAGGTATTTCTTATATTCAAAACTGTTTGAAGAGAAAGAATGTCATGTGAACATGATCCAAAATGTAGACTGCCTTGTCTGCAAGGTAACAAATGCTAGGGATTGCTGGCAAATCATCAGAAGCATGGCCCAGATCCTCCCTCACAGCCTCAGAAGAAACCTACCTTGCCAACACCTTGATCTCAGACTTCTAGCCTCTAGAACTCGAACACAATACATGTTTGTTGTTTAAGACACCCACTGTGCATTATTTTGTTGTGACAGCCTTAGCAAACTAAGACAAACAATGTGGGAAAAGCAGAAGAGACACTGCTGCCTGGATTCCTAGAACCTGTTAACACACGGATCTGAAGGGTCAGAGGGATGAGGAAAAGTTACCGGTCCCTACAGAGAAAAAAGACTATAGGGAGGTGATACTTTTCTTAGAGGGATGCAGCCAGTCCAGGAAACCTCTCAAGTTGAATGGGGGAAAAATACCTTAAGTTGGCTTTGCCAGTTCCCATTTACAGGTGTCTTTTCTGAGTCACCTACTTGATGAATTCAACTGAAAAGCCAGTGATATTATCCTCCCATGTTTCACCCTCGGGAGGCACAGAGTGGAGTGGAGATGGCTAGAGATGCATCTGGAGGGGCAGAAAAAAATATTCACCATACTCTCAGTAGCCTTTAAAGTATTTATTTATTAACTGATTACTAACTTTCTATCATAGAGGTTTATTTAGAGTTAGAGTAATTTGAATTAAAAGGTACTTCTAAAAAAAATCTTTGGAGTCTAGTCATATTCTATTTCTCTAAGAAAGATTTCCACAGAATGTTTTTATCTAAAAGGATAGTAAGCATAGAAGGTGGGAAAAAAAGTGCTGGAAAGTGACATTCATTACATATAACTTTCATTATATAGAATGTTGATTGTATAGGAAAATATGATAGACGCCATAATAATTAATGTTTTAAAAACTATAATATTGCTTGTGCTAGGTTGAGGTGTTGTTATACAGGATAATATACACAAAGAGGAAAGCATGATCAATTGTGAAAATTTTGGAAAATATGGGTTTTTATGTTAACAGTTTTTAAAATCAACTATACACATAAGTGACCTACATAGCTAGAAATTTTGCAGACAAATGTATACTGGCATCTTAATGTTTAAAGTGGAATAATTTCACGAAAAGCATTAAGTCACAGAAGCCATAATAATTGAAGCAGCTTTCTCAAAAAAAAAAAAAAAAAATTCCAGGCCAAGAACGCAATCATAACACTTTCCACATGTTATTGGCATTGTGACATTCTCGGTCATTCAGAATTCAAACCGTGCAATCAGCACAAATTCTTCAATCTTCCTAATAAAAGTTTTTTAACACTCAAGCTCCTTTTATTACATATCTGTAACATTGCTCTGATCAGCTTGTCAAATATATATTTCTTTCCTTTCCATTGTCCCTGTCCTAGAGCAGATTTTCAGTACATTTCCTGGGATGATTGAGGTAGACACTTAATTGGTTTCTCTGCTTCAGGTCTTTCTTATCTTCATTCCTTTCTACACATTTCTTCCAGATTAATCTTTCTAAAGGATTGCGCACATCATGTCATTATCCACTAAACAGCCTGTCATGGTTTTCCGTTGCTCCAGTGACCGTATAATTTGTCATTCAAACTGGAAGACATTTGAGAGTGAAAGAGGCATGATTAATAATCACTCTCAGTCAACGGGTGCAAACCAGGATTCTCCTGGCTTCCACCCATTCCTGCAACTTTTCTTTGATTTCTTCCAAAATTTTCGTTAATCCCATTCATACAAACTGAATTACTGTATATCTGGACTACTACCTTCAGTTTTCCATCATTTAATTGTGGATTCATAGCTTCCAGATTTTTTGAGGATAAAATTAGATAATATAAATACACGGAACACATTGGGCACTCAAATAACGTTTCTGATCATCTTATTTAATCAACGTCATTAAAATATATGCAGAATATCCACTCAACATAGAACACTGGCAATAAATATCAGGCTGGTAGTCTTGCATCTGTTGACATTGTTAAACACTGATTAATCAAAATGTTTCTTATAGTTTTTTGGATAAGTCTCTGCCAAAAAATTATTATTTACTTTTCCCTGCTAGCATTGATAAATATAAATTTGGATTGATAAGACAGTAACATTGGGTTAATGCACACATAATCCCATTATAAAGCATTCTGATTGTTTTGTTATATGTTGGAACACACACACATACACACATGCACACACAATCATTATTTTAACAGTGTTATATGCATAAAGTAAAACTAATTTTCATTTAAATTGTTATATCATGTTTTCTGTAACAATTTAGAATTTTAATTTTTTGAAGGATTACTGTATAATTTGAAATGACATTTGATGTCCCCTTCATTGAACAACTCAGGAATGTTAAATTATATCTCAATTAGGATGTAGAAAGTAAACTCTGCCTTCAAGAATGTCTCAGGCATATGTCAGAAGGATATTCTTCTATATAAAATATAAGCAATTTATTATTTCATGAATAAATATATGTAAAATGGTCTTCAATGAGATAAATTTGATCTCTTAGAGTCAGTGTATTATGAATGTGGCCTATATTAAGATATCATTCTCCATAGATTAATATAAAATTAACAAGAATCTGTTTCCTGTATTACAATTTATCAAAATAAATTTTGTGATACTAGTGGTGAGTTTTTTCATGTTTGTTTCTTCCTTTAAATATTTAATCTAGCAGAATAAACTTTACTTCTAGCATCTTATTTTCAGTCTTTTAATTTTGCCATGTGGTGTACATATTACTGGAGCATTAATCCCCAATGATATTACATTCTATGTATTTTCAACAAAGAGATTTTTATGGATTTTATTATGTTTAATAAATTATTTAAATTCTTTTATTTTTGTGGTTCAACTTTAATTATTCAATATTTTTAACTTAAGAGTTATTATTATTAATTCCATGATGGATATTCTTCCTCAAATATACATTCAGAATTATAAATAAATTTTGTATATATAGTTTAAAATAATGCTAATTTTTATAATTCACTCACAATATACTTTGCTTCCCAAAGAAAAGTGTAATCAGTTATAAATTCTTGTCAAATGTTATGTTGATATTTTAAAAATCTAAAATGTTCTTAACCATGTATAGTTGAACTATTTGAATACTGCATTCAGTAATTTTGGGATACTATTAATTTGTTTAGAATTTTCTTTGAGTGGCTAAGCAACTTTAACCCACTTCTGTCTGCAGTATCACAAGTTATTAGTGATGCTTTAAATATTGATTAGATCCTTGTAATCTTATTTTTAAAAAGTCTAAAATCCTTTGGGTCAAACGGTATACTTGAAACCCTACCTTCACTAAGTCATAGTCTAATTTAGTACAAAAAAACTGTATTAGTGTAATACAAATATTTACTTCCTGGAAATTTATTAGTTCTAATTAGTACTAAATTAGAACTAATAGTTAGTACTTACATCTTTTCAGACTAAGAATTATTGACACTTATACATTCTGAACCGGAATTTATCATCATTACAATAAATATGTACATAATAATGTAGTTTCTGGCCAAAACATAAATGTGAAGTTTTGTTCTAAAAATTTGTTTTAATTAAACTATAGAATTCCAGGTTTAGTAGGTGCCTTAAAGATGCTTTGTTGAAGAAGTTTTCCTACCACATCCTTGAGGTATGGCCATTCAAAGTTCTACTTAAACAGCCAAGGAGCAAGGTCACGCGAGGTAGTTTGTTGTTGGATAATTCTCAATGTAATTATTGAAGTAACCAGAAAAAGTAACTGAAATGACTTGGAGCTCAAAAGTAACACCTGACTTGACTATTCAGAACGTCAAAGAATATGGGCATATACTGATTTCAAAAAAAAAAAAAAAAAATTCCAGGCCAAGAACGCAATCATAACACTTTCCACATGTTATTGGCATTGTGACATTCTCGGTCATTCAGAATTCAAACCGTGCAATCAGCACAAATTCTTCAATCTTCCTAATAAAAAGTTTTTTAACACTCAAGCTCCTTTTATTACATATCTGTAACATTGCTCTGATCAGCTTGTCAAATATATATTTCTTTCCTTTCCACTGTCCCTGTCCTAGAGCAGATTTTCAGTACATTTCCTGGGATGATTGAGGTAGACACTTAATTGGTTTCTCTGCTTCAGGTCTTTCTTATCTTCATTCCTTTCTACACATTTCTTCCAGATTAATCTTTCTAAAGGATTGCGCACATCATGTCATTATCCACTAAACAGCCTGTCATGGTTTTCCGTTGCTCCAGTGACCGTATAATTTGTCATTCAAACTGGAAGACATTTGAGAGTGAAAGAGGCATGATTAATAATCACTCTCAGTCAACGGGTGCAAACCAGGATTCTCCTGGCTTCCACCCATTCCTGCAACTTTTCTTTGATTTCTTCCAAAATTTTCGTTAATCCCATTCATACAAACTGAATTACTGTATATCTGGACTACTACCTTCAGTTTTTCCATCATTTAATTGTGGATTCATAGCTTCCAGATTTTTTGAGGATAAAATTAGATAATATAAATACACGGAACACATTGGGCACTCAAATAACGTTTCTGATCATCTTATTTAATCAACGTCATTAAAATATATGCAGAATATCCACTCAACATAGAACACTGGCAATAAATATCAGGCTGGTAGTCTTGCATCTGTTGACATTGTTAAACACTGATTAATCAAAATGTTTCTTATAGTTTTTTGGATAAGTCTCTGCCAAAAAATTATTATTTACTTTTCCCTGCTAGCATTGATAAATATAAATTTGGATTGATAAGACAGTAACATTGGGTTAATGCACACATAATCCCATTATAAAGCATTCTGATTGTTTTGTTATATGTTGGAACACACACACATACACACATGCACACACAATCATTATTTTAACAGTGTTATATGCATAAAGTAAAACTAATTTTTCATTTAAATTGTTATATCATGTTTTCTGTAACAATTTAGAATTTTAATTTTTTGAAGGATTACTGTATAATTTGAAATGACATTTGATGTCCCCTTCATTGAACAACTCAGGAATGTTAAATTATATCTCAATTAGGATGTAGAAAGTAAACTCTGCCTTCAAGAATGTCTCAGGCATATGTCAGAAGGATATTCTTCTATATAAAATATAAGCAATTTATTATTTCATGAATAAATATATGTAAAATGGTCTTCAATGAGATAAATTTGATCTCTTAGAGTCAGTGTATTATGAATGTGGCCTATATTAAGATATCATTCTCCATAGATTAATATAAAATTAACAAGAATCTGTTTCCTGTATTACAATTTATCAAAATAAATTTTGTGATACTAGTGGTGAGTTTTTTCATGTTTGTTTCTTCCTTTAAATATTTAATCTAGCAGAATAAACTTTACTTCTAGCATCTTATTTTCAGTCTTTTAATTTTTGCCATGTGGTGTACATATTACTGGAGCATTAATCCCCAATGATATTACATTCTATGTATTTTCAACAAAGAGATTTTTATGGATTTTATTATGTTTAATAAATTATTTAAATTCTTTTATTTTTGTGGTTCAACTTTAATTATTCAATATTTTTAACTTAAGAGTTATTATTATTAATTCCATGATGGATATTCTTCCTCAAATATACATTCAGAATTATAAATAAATTTTGTATATATAGTTTAAAATAATGCTAATTTTTATAATTCACTCACAATATACTTTGCTTCCCAAAGAAAAGTGTAATCAGTTATAAATTCTTGTCAAATGTTATGTTGATATTTTAAAAATCTAAAATGTTCTTAACCATGTATAGTTGAACTATTTGAATACTGCATTCAGTAATTTTGGGATACTATTAATTTGTTTAGAATTTTCTTTGAGTGGCTAAGCAACTTTAACCCACTTCTGTCTGCAGTATCACAAGTTATTAGTGATGCTTTAAATATTGATTAGATCCTTGTAATCTTATTTTAAAAGTCTAAAATCCTTTGGGTCAAACGGTATACTTGAAACCCTACCTTCACTAAGTCATAGTCTAATTTAGTACAAAAAAACTGTATTAGTGTAATACAAATATTTACTTCCTGGAAATTTATTAGTTCTAATTAGTACTAAATTAGAACTAATAGTTAGTACTTACATCTTTTCAGACTAAGAATTATTGACACTTATACATTCTGAACCGGAATTTATCATCATTACAATAAATATGTACATAATAATGTAGTTTCTGGCCAAAACATAAATGTGAAGTTTTGTTCTAAAATTTGTTTTAATTAAACTATAGAATTCCAGGTTTAGTAGGTGCCTTAAAGATGCTTTGTTGAAGAAGTTTTCCTACCACATCCTTGAGGTATGGCCATTCAAAGTTCTACTTAAACAGCCAAGGAGCAAGGTCACGCGAGGTAGTTTGTTGTTGGATAATTCTCAATGTAATTATTGAAGTAACCAGAAAAGTAACTGAAATGACTTGGAGCTCAAAAGTAACACCTGACTTGACTATTCAGAACGTCAAAGAATATGGGCATATACTGATTTCACTTATAAAATAATAAAAAGACATTTAACTTTTATTTCTTTTATTCTCAATTTTTATACATTAGATGGCATTCATCACACAAAACACACATAGATCATTGAATTGTAACTCAGGATGTTAAGGATTATACAAGACACATGTTGTTTACCTGAAAATAAAAGAAGATTTTTAAATGGGCCAACAACATTGAAGAAAATTAGTGTTCTTTTGCTTTCAGTATGTGCATTCTATTACTGATTTGATTAGTGTAGGTTGATTTTTCACTCAAATGTAAAGACTTATTGATATTTCAACTCATTTTTATGTCTATTGTGTGAGATTTAATTAATTTTGATGATCTCATGGTGTTTTATTGAAATGTGTAGAAATCCTTGTGATTTGTCTAGCAAGGTGATTATCAAAAGTTTTGACTTGGGAAGGGAATGACCTTTGTCTGCACTTTGCTGATGTTAACATATTCTTATTTTGAGTTAATGTTTACTTAGAGCAGAAACGTGTCACGGTAGGCATACATTGGTGTGTGCATGGAATCACACTTTCAAGCCTGCCACACTTGAGGGTAGTATTGAGTAGGAAGGTCATACTTTGCATTTAAACATTAGCTTTATGTTAATTCAAAATTTTCTGAGAGCTGTTATCACTGTCCTTAGTATCTAATATTCAGAGCCCAAATGATGACATTTTTCTTTGTGTTAAGAACAAATATACTCAGAAAAGATGATAAATCATTTATTAGACACACATTAAACAAAGTCATTTCATTTTCTAAGCATTGTGCTAAGCTAAGAAGGTATAATTTTTCCCTCAGTCAAAGAAAAGAACAAAGAATAACAATAATGCAATATTTTAATAAAATTATAAAGGTGTACAATTAAACCTACAAAGAACGAATGCTTTTTTGGTGGTCATTGGTATATTCTAGTTACATAGATGAAGAAATGGAGGTCAGATGACCTTTAATTAGTCCAAGGTCAGTCAGTGTGGAGCTGAGATGTGAGTCCATGGACTATGGCTCCATGTACTATGCTACTTACAGTTAACCAGACAGCAAAGACCATGTTATGACAGATAAGAAATTTCATGTTCATGGGTAATGAAAAAAAATCTCATTTGTATATGGTAGTAAATTTAACCTAAATTAATTTAAACTCAAGTAAATGCAAACTTTAAATGATTTTTTGACCCATAAAGTTAATAGGAAACTACTTCTTCAAATCTGAGTCTATGTGTGTTTGTGTATGCATATATACATATGTGTATATGTGTGTGAATACACACATATGAAAACTTGAGGCAAATTAAATTTAGCAAAGTTAATTTGATCGAAGAACTACTCATGAGTCAGACAGTACTCAGAACCAGAAAAGGTTCAGAGAGTTCCACCTAGCAAGGTGAGAAGTTAACCTGTATAGGGTGAACACAGAAGCAAAGTAGAAAATCATCAGATTGGCTATAGCTAAGCATTTGTTTTATTTCCCTATGGTTTGATTAACTGGCTACCTATGATTGGATGACTCTTGACTGTTTGTGACTGAATGAAGTCCACATATTCATTATAAAAAATACATACACTTCTAAGTAAGGTTTCAGCAGCTTGAGACTAAGACCCTCTTGCCTATTTACACACACACACACAAACACACAATGTTTCCTCTACATAATCTGGAAATGAGAAGCATGTGGACTCTATTCTTCCAAATATTATTGTCTTTAAAATCTGAATTGCCAAAAATGAAAATATTTTCCTGAGATGTATGTGTATTTTAAATTTAATCACTTATTACTCTGTGCTTAGTGGTCATTTTTTAAAAATTTATTTCTAATTAGGTTGAATGTACTGGTTACACTTTATCAAACAACTCATGTGTTTTAAGGAATAAGTTATTTCTTATTTCTTCTTCTGCACCTTTCATGTTGTAGTTATATATATATGTGTGTGTGTATATATATGTCAAATCACTATATACATATATGTATATATGTGTGTCAAATCACATGTTCTTTAATTTTTCTATTAGCAATGTTGGAACACTCTAAGAATATGAGATAAATAGAATTAATGTTGCTATCCTCTTGAAAACAATGTTATTAAAATTAGATGACATAGGCAAGTTCAAAGCAATGATTTTTAAAGGTATAAAATCATATATT
>NW_016815681.1:165165-178459 GCF_001698545.2 Rhinopithecus bieti | reverse complement strand
AAATTTAATTTTCATATGAGATGTGTTCTTTTAATTTTGATGAGCTAAGTTTTGTATCTACATTCAAGAAGGTGCTACTTTTGGTTTAAAAAAAAAGAATAAAACAAAATAATTTGTTCCATTTTCACATGATTCCTTGTGGTTTCTAAATAAACACCATAACCTAGAAGGTTTTAAAGGCTGATTACTTTACAGCAAGTGAATGAACCTAAAAGCTAAACATATTTTCTCTGTTTCTCTAGAAGTTAATCACTGAAGTGAGCTTATTCATTTGTTTAGTCATTCAAATAAATATTGACAACTTATTGTGTGACAGGCAGAGAAAAAACAGAAAGAGTTATAAGAATTATTATTTTTGACAGAGTAATGAGGGAAGATGTCTTGAATATTAAACATTTCAGTAGACAACTGAAAGCTGTGAATGAGGGAGCCACATGATTTCTTGAGGGCAAGGGTTCCATGCAGAGAGAATGGTGAGTGCAGAGGGTCTGAGGAAGAGTCTGCTTAGTAAGTTTCAGAAACAGAAGAGGCTGGTATGATGGGAGTATAGGAAGTGAGTATAGTGAAGGAGAAAACTGAGATGCACTGGGAAGTGAGAGGATGGGAGATGAAGCAGAAACACTCAAGACAGAAACCTTTTTTTTAAAAAAATTTTACTTTGAGTTCTGGGATACAAGTGCAAAACGTACAGGTTTGTTACATAAGTATCCATGTGCCATGGTGGTTTGCTGCACCTATCAACCTGTCATCTAGGTTTTAAGCCCCACATGCATTAGGTATTTGTGCTAATGCTCTCCCTTTTTTTTTTTTACCATGTCAGAAACTTCCCTTAGGCGTGGTATTAAAGTGCATATCAATGAGATCATAAAATATTTCATCCTTTTGCCTGCCTTCTTTTGTCACCATCTTTGTGAGATTAGCCAATGTTGATTAGTGTTTTTGTAATTCATTCTTTGTTATTGATGGGTAAGTATTCAATTGCAGGTGTATTATCTTAATTTGTTTTCCATTCTTCTGTTCATTACCTTTGTATATTGTTTCCCCTCTAAATTTATCATGAATAAAGCTGATATAAATATTCTTCTTCGAGTCTGTTTGTTGACATATATTTTTATTTTTTTCTTGACATATTTGTATTAGTTTTCTAGGGTTAAACTTGTAACAAAGTTGTAACAAACTAAGTGGCTCAAAACAATGGAAATACTGTATCACAGTTTTAGAGACTAGGAGCCTGAAATCAAGGTTCTGTCAGCTGGGCTATGGTCTCTCTGAACCCTGTAGCGGAATCATTGCTTGCCCCTTCCTAGTTTCTGGTAGTTTGCTGGCAATTGTTGGCAGTCCTTGATGTATGGCTGCATAACTCCAACCTCTGCCTTTATTAACACATGATGTTTCCCTTGTGTGTCCTTATTTTTGCAAGCAGTTGTCTTATAAGGACACCAATCATATTGGATCAGGGGCCCACCCTCCTCCAGTAGAATCTCATCTTGGCTTAACTAATTACATCTGCAAGAACCACATTTCCAAATAAAGTCAAATTCTGAAGTACTGGGGCTTAGGACCTTAACATATATTTTTTTGGAGTAGCACAACTTGACCCAAAACAAATACCCAGGAGTGGAATTGCTGGCTCATATGGTAAAAGTGTGTGTGTGTGTGTGTGTGTGTGTGTGTGTGTGTGTGTGTGTGTGTGTGTGACTTTACAATCCCACTCCCATGAAAAATGAATGAAAACTCCAATTTCACAAAGCTGGTATAGCAAGTTGGAGGTGACATCTAAATTTGGTTCTTTCTATTTACTGATGTATTAATTTCTTGAAACAATATTTTGTAGTTTTCAGTATAAAATTATGCTTAAATTGTGTTAGATTTCAGGTAAGTGTGGATACATTTTAGTGTTGCTACTATACCTATAATTTTATTCGATTTTATTTTCAAATGTTTGTTGTTAATCGATAAATATGTAATAGATTTTTGCATATTGACTTAGTATCCTAAGAACTTGATAAACTCACTTATTACTTTTAGCACATTTGTGTACATATTTAGGATTATCTATGTAAACAACCATGTCAACTGCAATTTCTTTATATTCAGACATTCTACTTATTTTTTTGATTAATCATTGACTATAAGATGTGAGGATAAACATCACTGCATTTTTTTAGCTTATGAGGAAAGAATTCAACTTGTACCATTAAGCATGTTGTTAGTTGTAGGACATTTGTAAATGACCTTTGGAAAATTAAGAATGTATTTTCTATTACTACTTTGTTGAAAGTTTTAAAGTAGTAAGTGAAAGTAAGATTTTGTCACAAGATACCTCTCAATCCCTGAATAAACCCCATTTTACCATGTTGTATAATGCTTTTGTGTATTGCTGAATTTGATTTGTTATAACATAGTGAAAGATTCTGTATTGGTGTTCATAAAAGATACCTATCTTCTTTCTTTCCTTTTTTTTTTTTTTTTTTAATGTTGTTCGCAGCATTGAAAAAAGGATAATTCTGAGCTTTTAAATATGGCTTTAGTGTTCTTTTCTTTCTACTTTAAGAGTTTGACCAAGGATAATGTTTTGACAACCTGAAATATTGACCAGAACTCAACAATGAAATCTTCTTATTCTGAAGTCTTCATTGTAAGAAATATTCTGAGTACAAATGCAATTATTAAATAGAGTTCTAATTATGCTATCATTGCTTACTTCTAATTACATTTATCTTCTCTACCCTTATTTTCAGTTTTTTTAAAACTTTTTTCTCCTCATGATAAAATCTTTGTATATGTCCTTTTTCTTGTGCAGTTTAAAATTAAATGTGACAATATGATCACAATGAAGCAACGGTTTTTGCAACCTATGCTGATGATCTTGACTTCTTTGACTCTTTAGGATTGACTGCATACTTTTTAGGCATGTTGAAGTGCTCTAGAGTTTTATCTGCATTTCCTCTTTGACTAAATTATAATTTTGTTTTTTCTTCATTTGGATCATGTACTACTGGAAGTTAAGTAGTCTCTGTTCAAAATGAGCAGGATGTTTCTAACAACATGATATTTGTTTCCTTGATGAGAGTCATGCACAAATCATAAATTGGTCAAATCAGCCTTTCATTGCTTCAAACTTATTTTCATCTATTCCAAGGAGTTGGCAATTTCTCCGGTCACAGTGGCATTACATGCCTTGTAATAGAAAATGTTTTGTCCACACATAAATGATAAAATATAACATAGCTTTGAGTATTTCTGTGTCTTTTTTTCTGAGATCCCATAAGCCATTGTGTTTCTCCTTTACAAGAAAATATGAAATTTTAAACATTTCTCAAATAACAAATATTTGTTTTACTATATTAAATGTCCATCACCACTATTGTTTCCAAGCCTTTTTGTGTACAAGATAACTTCTGTGTCAATGTCAAATCCTAGTATATTCTTTTCTTTAAGGTATATTAAATGACAATTAAACTCGGTATGCATGGTTCCAAAAACATCACTCAGATAAAGACAGCTCTGGACATGATGTATACATAAGTATTTGCAATTGCATTATGACTGCTGTTTGGCTGACTGATTAGAAAAGTCCATTATTATAATATGCAATCAGATTTTTATTTACTGCTTCACAGCATACACATTCAAAAGTATTTTATTAAAGTTCTACCTAAGTCCTCCAAAATACTGCTGAAAAGATTAATGAAAACTGTTATTAGTATCTTTTTCTGGAATGTAAAGGAAATTAATTCAGGGTTATAATATTTAATGTAATGTTTTCTGTTGTTTGGAGTAATGGACTTTATTATATAGAACTGGCTTTCTGAATTGATAGTTTGTTTTTATTTTTATCAAATTGTAACATGTATTTACTATAAACTGCTAAATAATTCAGTAAGGTACATCCACTGCATCCCTTCAACTTATAATTTATCAAAGATATTTTATTTCTTTTTAAAAAAATCTGATGTTTTGCTATTAATTTCTACATCTCTACACAGGTTTATATTGTTATTTATTGAATTTCTTTCTGTTTTAGTTTTTTAAAATTTTACCTTTTCCTTTGGAAGCTGAAGATTTAGCTTACTATCACTCACCCTATAACCTATACATGTACACACACACACAAGTTTCTATGCTTTCAGTATATTTTAATTATAGTATTGATTAGATTAAAATTCAGTGATTAAATACTCTTGAGATAAGTCAGGATTTCAAAGTCATATCCCTTGGAGAAGGGGTTTATACCTCTGAAAAGAGAACACCAACCATGGTCCTTCTGAAGGCTATTGGAACCCTAGTTCTTGGCATTCTAAATGAAGCTGGATGCTGAGTAAAATGATGGTGCTGGAGTGATGCTAACAGGGACACAAAATAAAAAATAAAAGAAAGGAATTGCTCCTGCCTCTCAGTCTCCTTTGTGCCTCCATTTACAAAAACAGCTGGAACTACCCTGCCCCACCCATTTTCCACCAGAATAAGATGCAGTCAGCTCATCTCATAGGGCCACTGGTTCATTCTCACAGGCCATGGAGGCTGCAATTTCTCCCAGACATTAAAGGTGCTGGGAAGCTGTGATTCCCAGGAAAATACTCTAAACAGGTGGCTTCTAAACCCTGACTGTCTAGCCCCAGCAGTATACGTATAACCTGCTGACAAAGTTCCTCTTCTCTAAGAAGGTAGAACAAAAGGGTTCATTTCTGCAAGTCTATTGAGTGTACAATGGCAATTCTTGACAATTGCACATCTTTTGTGTTATAATTAAAAAGTTAAAAAACTTTGCATTCTTGTATTGACTTTCAGCTTCCTTATTTTCTCTATAAATATTATTTGCGATCTCATATTATGTTTTCAACCCAAACCCCAGTCCATAACACATGGTTTTCACATGTTTGATTCTACTATATTTAAATGAAACACTGTCTTTATTGAACAATATTTTAATATATTGTTTTATACTTGTTATCATTCATCATTTTTTGTTAGCCATGCTAACAGGTACTACATTATATATCACTATGGTTTTAATTTGCATTTCTCTGATGATTAGAGATGTTGAACATTTTGTCATATATTGGCCATTTGCATGTCTTCACTTTGAAATGTGTATTCAGGTCCTTTGCCTATTTTAATGGGGTTATTTGTTTTCCTATTATTGAGTAGTTTGAGTTCTCTGCATATTTTGGATTTTAACCCCTTCCCAATGTACGATTTACGAATATTTTCTCGCAATCTGTGGGCTATCTCTTTACACTATTAATTGTTTTCTTTGCTCTGAAAAAATCTTTTAGTTGGATGCAGTTCCATTTGTCTATTTTTGCTTACGTTGCCTGTGCCTTTGGGATCATAATCAAGAGATCACTGCCCAGAGCAATGTCATGGAAGTTTCCTCCTATATTTTCTTCTTGTCATTTTATAGGTTTACATTTTATATTTAAATGTTTAATCCATTTCAGTTGATTCTTGTAAAAGGGGTGAGACAAGGGCTTATTATCATTGTTCTGTATGTGGATATCCAGTTTCCCCAACACTGTTTTTTGAAGACTTCCTTTTCTCATTGCGTGTTCTTTGCACTTTTGTCAAACATCACTTGACCATAGCATGTGAGTTTACTTCTGTGTTCTTACTATTTTATTCTACTGTTTCATGCATCTGTTTTTATGCCAGTACCATAATGTTTTGATTAATATAGCTTTGTAATATATTTTGAAATCCGATAGTGTGAATCCTCCAGCTTTGTTCTATTTGGTCTTAATCATTTTGGTTATTCAAGACCTTATATGGTTCCACAAAAATTTTAGGATATTTTTTCTATTTCTTTAAAAAATGACATTGAAATTTGATAGGGATTGCATTGAATCTATAGATCATCTTGGGTAGTGTGAACATTTTAACAATATTAATCCTTTCAACTCATGAAAATAGGATATCTTTTTTTTTTTTTTTTTTTTTTTTTTTTGAGACGGAATCTCGCTCTGTCGCCCAGGCTGTAGTGCAGTGGCGCGATCTCGGCTCACTGCAAACTCCGCCTCCCGGGTTCACGCCATTCTCCTGCCTCAGCCTCCCGAGTAGCTGGGACTACAGGCGCCCGCCACTGCACCCAGCTAATTTTTTGTATTTTTAGTAGAGACGGGGTTTTACCGTGGTCTCGATCTCCTGACCTTGTGATCCGCCTGCCTTGGCCTCCCAAAGTGCTGGAGAAAATAAGATATCTTTTTATTGATTTGTGTCTTCTTTAGTGTCTATCAGCAAGGTTTTACAGTTTTCAGTATATAGATTTTTTTACCTCTTTGGTTAAATTTTCTCCCAAGTATTTTATTCATTTTAAGGATATTTTAAGTGGGATTGTTTTCCTATTGCTTTTTCTGATAGTTTGTTGTTAATGTGTAGTAATGATACTTATTTCTGTAAGTTGATTTGTATCCGGCAACTTTACTGAATTTATTAATTCAAATAGTTTTTGATGGAGTTTTCAGCATTTTATACATATCAGATCGTGTTGTCACTTCTCTTTCTTTCCTAATTGGATGCCTTTAATTTCTTTCTTTTTTTTTTCTTTTTACTAATTGCTCTCTCTACAACCTCTAGTAGTATGTTGAACAGCTATGGTAAAAGTGGGCATCCTTGTCTTCTTCCTGATCTTAAAGGAAAAGTCTTTTAACTTTTCACTGTTGAGTATAAAGTTAGCTATGGGCCTGTCATATTTGCTATTTATTGTGGTTAGGAACATATTTTATACATAATTTGTTGAGAGTTTTTATATAAAAGGATGTTGGATTTTGTTAAATGCTTTTCCTATGCCTACTGAGATGCTCATATGGTTTTGACCTTCCTTATTTTAATATGGTGAATCACATTTATTGATTTGTGACTGTCAGACTTGTATTACAGAGATAAATCTCAATTATGTTGAATAACCCTTTGAATGTTCTGTTGAATATGGTTTGATAGTATTTTGTGAGGATTTTCACATATATAGTTATCAGTAACATTAACCTGTAGTTTTATTTTCTCGTACTGCTTTTGTCTGACTTTGGGATCAGGCTAATGCTGGACTCATAAAATCTGTTTGAAATTATTTTCTCATCTTCAATCTTTTGGAACAGTTTGAGAATAATGAATATTAATTATTTTTTAAACATTTTATAAAATTCTGTCTTGAAGCCATGTGGCCCTGGGCTTTTCTTTGATGAAAGATCTAAATTACTGATTTGATCTCTTTATTATTGATCTATTCAGATTTCCAATGTCTTCGTGATTCAGTTTTGGTGCATTATATGCTTTCAATAATTTTATCCATTTCTTTTAGATTGTTCAATTTGTTGTCAAATAATTGTTCACAGTATTCTATTTTTTTAAATTTCTATTACCAGCTGTAATTTTTCCTCCTTTACTTCTGATTGTATTTTGAAATCTACTCTCATTTTTTCCTTAATTAATCTAGTAAGGGCTTAACACTTTTTTTTTTTTTTTTTTTTGAGACAGTCTCGCTTTGTCACCCAGGCTGGAGTGCAATGGTGTGATCTCAGCTCACTGCAGCCTCTGCCTCTCTGATTCAAGCGATTCTCCTGCCTCAGCCTCCCAAGTAGCTGGGACTACAGACACACGCCACCACACCCAGCTAATTTTTGTATTTTTAGTAGAGACAGGGTTTCACCATGTTGATCAGGCCAGTCTCAAAGTCCTGACATCAAGTGATCTGCCTGCCTTGACCTCCCAAATTGCTGGGATTACAGGCATGACAATTAATTTTTTAGATTTTGCAAAAAGCCAACTCTTAGTTTTGTTGATCTTTTCTATTGTTTTCTAATCATTATTTTATTTGTTTCTGCTCTGATTTGTATTTTCTTCCTTCTGCTAACTTTGGGCTTAGTTTATTCTTCCCTTTTTAATTCCATGAGCTCTAGTATTTGGTTGTTTACTTGAGGTATCTTCATTTCTATCATAGGCATTTAATGTTATGAATTTCTCTTTTAGAACTGCTTTTTTGATTCACATAAATTCATGTATGCTATGTTTCCATATTAATTTCCTCAAGATAAATATTTTTTAAATTTTCCTTTTAATTTCTTCTTTGACCTAATAGTTGTTCAGGTGCATATTGTCTCATTTCCACGTATTTGTTAACATTGCATAATTTTTCTTGTTATTGATTTCTAGTTTCATATTATTATAGTCAGAAAATATACTTGATATTATTTCCATCTTCTTAAACTTATTAAGACTTGTTTTCTGGCCTCACATATGATCCATCTTATGGAATATTTCACATGCACTTGAGGAGAATGTGTGTTTTGTTGCTGTTTGATGTAAAATTAAAAAAATACAAATAATAAAATGTTGTAAATTGTGACATCAAGTCATAAAGTGTGGGAAGAGAATGAGTAAAAATGTAAATTTTGTGTATGTGATCAAAATTAATTTGTTATCAATCTATACTAGCCTGTTATAAGTCTAAGATATTTTATGTAATTCTCAAGCTAATCAACAAATAAAAGCTCATAAAAACCACAAAAAAGATAAAAAGATACAAAGCTTACCACTACGGAAAGTCATTAAACTATGAAGAATGAAGGCAAGAGAGAAACAAAACAATCAGAAAACAATTAATGAAATGACACTAGTAAGTACTTATCTATCAATAATTTATTTGAATAGAAATAAGTTCTCCAATAAAATGCATAGAGTGGCTGAAAGAACTATTTTTTCTAAAGACCCAACTATATGCTTTCTGTAAGAGATTCACTTTACCAAGGGACACTCATAGAATGAGAGTAAATGGATGGAAAATAATATTCCATGCAAATAAAAAGCAAAATAAAATAAGGGTAGCTGTATGTATTTCAGACAAAATGGAGTTTAGTTTAAAAACTTAAAGGCAGTCGGGTGCCGTAGCTCATGCCTGTAATCCCAGCACTTTGGAAGGCCAAGGGGGGTGGATCACCCAAGGTCAGGAGTTTGGGGCCAACGTGACCAACATGGGGAAACCCCATCTCTACTAAAAATACAAACATTAGCCAGGCGTGGTGGTGGGAACCTGTAATTCCAGCTACTCTGGAGGCTGAAACATGAGAATAGCTTGAACTCGGGAGGCAGAGATTGCAGTGAGCTGAGATTGTGCCACTGTACTGCAGCCTGGGTGACAGAGCAAGACTGTCTCAAAAAACAGAAAAACAAAAACCCTTAAGGTCATAATACTGACAAAGTGGTCAGTTCTTCCAAAGGATTTAACAGTTGTAAATATGTATGAATGCAACATCAGAACACAAAAATATATAATGCAAACATTAAGAAATCTGAAGTGAGATATAGACTACAACACAATAATTTTAGGGAATTTTAATACCCCACTTTAGATCATCCAGAAAGAAAATCAATAAGGATTTCAAACCACTACAATTGAGTTTGAACTATATTTTAGACCAAATGGACCCAACAGCCATGTGCAGAACATCCCATGCAATAGCAACAGATTACATATTTTTGTCAAGTTAAGTTGTTTAAAACAAGAATTTTAATTTCTAGGATTCAAAACCATATTATTTTTAGTAATATTTCACTGATAGGAATCACAGTAATATTTTTACATCAAAAGTCAAGTAATCAAAAGATATAATATTGATTATATTAAGGCTTCGAAATCACTATTCTGAGCTCTACAGGCACAGAAGATCACATGTTTAAAGCTATGTCACCAAGACTTACAGATATATTGCTTATTAATCTCTATTAGAAAATGTTCATCAAAAATAACACTTTTATTGTATCTCATATATTTTTCTGTTGTAGAAATTACAGGCAGCTCTTACTTTAAATGATTCTGATCTGCATGAATTTTAACTACCATGGTTTGTTTAAATAATACTAGTTCCTAACAAGATGATTCAATTTTCAGTTATTACGGTCTGTTTACTGTGATTAAGAAAGTAAAGTGCAAAATTTTCTGCTAATTCTTCAGTACACAATCTCTAAGCAAATAATAGCTGTATATAATGATCTGTGACCAGTTGAATCACTTTTTTTCAAAGTCTGAGACTGTTCTCTGTGCATCTGTTATTCAGTTCTCACACAGACAGCAAAGCATTTAGTTGGGTTGTCTCCTACCCACCTGATGAAAAGCCCATGTAACATTTTCCTAAAATGAATAATAAAAAGGGAATTGGCCAGTAGAGTTGAAAGTGCAGCAAAACAATAAAAAGTGATAATACTCGCATCTTTGTCATGAAATCTTTGTCCATGCCTGTGTCCTGAATGGTATTGCCTAGGTTGTCTTCTAGGGTTTTTATAGCTTTTGGTTTTACATTTGAGTCTTTAATTCATCTTGAGTTAATTTTTGTATATGGTGGAAGGAAGGGGTCCAGTTTTAGTCTTCTGCATATGGCTATCCAGTTATCCCAGCACCATTAATTGAACAGGGAATCCTTTCTCCATTGCTTGTTTTTGTCAGGTTTGTCAAAGGTCAGATAGTTGTAGGTGTGTGGTCTTATTTCTGGGTTCTCTATTCTGTTCCATTGGTCTATGTATCTGTTCTTGTACCAGTATCAAACTGTTTTGGTTACTGTAGCCCTGTAGTATAGTTTAAAGTTGGGTAGTGTGATGTATTTATCTTTGTTCTTTTCGCTTTTTGCTTTTGCTACTGGCTCCTTTTGGGTTCCACATGAATTGCAATAGCAACAAAAGCAAAAACTTGACAAATGGTATCTAATTAAACTAAAGAACTCTGCATCCAGCATCTGTAAGGAACTTTAAAAAATTTACAAGAAAACAACCCCATTAAAAAGTAGGAAAATGATACGAACAAACATTTTCTCCCTTTTTCTTATTTCCATAGATTTTTGGGGATCAGGTGGTGTTTGGTCACATGAGTAAGTCCTTCAGTGGTGGTTTGTAAAATTTTGGTGCGCCCATTACCTGAGCATTATACACTATACCCAGTGTGTAGTCTTTTATCCCTCACCCCCTCCCACCCTTTTCCCCAAGTCTCCAAAGTCCATTGTCCATTGTGTCATTCTTATGCCTTTGCATCCTCATAGCTTAGTTCCCACTTATGAGTGTGAACATATGATGTTTGGTTTTCCATTCCTGAGTTACTTAGAATAATGATCTCTGATTCCATCCAGGTTGCCATTATTCTACTCCTTTTTATGGCTGAGTTATATATATACACACACACACACACACACACACACACAAACACATATATACACACACACACACACATATATAAAACATATGTATACACACACATATATACATATACATCTCTCTCTCTCTCTCTCTCTCTCTCTCTCTCTCTCACTCACACACAATTTCTTTATCCACTCATTGACTAATAAGCATTTGGGCTGGTTCCATATTGTTACAATTGCAAATGGTGCTGTTATAAACATTTATGTGCAAGTATCTTTTTTTGTATAATGACTTCTTTTCCTCTGGGTAGACACCCAGAGGTGGGATTGCTGGATCAAATGGTAGTTCTACTTTTAGTTCTTTGAGGAATTTCTACACTGTTTTCCATAGTGGTTGTACTAGTCTACATTCCCACCAGCAGCATGAAAGTGTTTCCTTTCCATCATATCCCTGCCAACATCTATTAGTTTTTAATTTTATGATTATGGCCATTCTTGCAGGAGTAAGGTGGTATGGCATTGTGGCTTTGATTTGTATTTCTCTGATCATTAGTGATGTTGAGCAATTTTTCATTTGTTCATTGACCATTTATATATCTTGTTTTGAGAATTGTCTATTCATGTCCTTAGCCCACTTTTTATGGGATTGTTTGTTTTTTTCTTACTAATTTATTTGAGTTCTTTGCAGATTCTGAATATTAGTCCTTTGTCAGATGTATAGATTATGAAGATTTCCTCTGACTCTGTGGGTTGTTGAACAGACACTTTTCAAAAGAAGACATACATTCAGCCAATAATCATAAGAAAAAAAGCTCAGCATCATTGATTACTACAGAAATGCAAATCAAAACCACAATGAGATACCATCTCACACTAGTCAAGATGGCTATTACCAAAAAGTCAAAAAATAACAGATGCTCTCAAGGTTATGGAAAAACAGGAACACTGATACACTGTTATTGGGAGTGTAAATTAGTTCAGCCCTTGTGTAAGACAGGTGTGGTGATTCGTCAAAGACCTAAAGACAGAAACATCATTCAACCCAGCAATCCCATACTGAGTATATACCAAAAGGTACAGAAATCATTCTAGTATAAAGACAAGTGCACATAAATGTTCCTTGCAGCATTATTCACAATAGCAAAAACATAAAATCAACCTAAATGCCCATCGGTGATAGACCAGATAAAGAAAATGTGGTACCTATACACCATGGAATACTGTGCAACCATAAAAAAGAATGAGATCACATCCTATAAAAGGAGCTGGAGGCCATTGTCCTTAGCAAACTGCGGTAGGAGCAGAAACCCAAATACTGCATGTTTTCACTTATAAGTGGGAGCTAAATGATGGAAACACATACATGTATATATATATATAGAGAGAGAGGAGAACAATACACAGTGGGGCCTATAGTAGGATAAAGGGTGAAAGGAGAAAAAAATCAGGAAAAATAACCAATGAGTACTAGGCTTAACACCTGGGTGATGAAATAATCTGTACAAGAAACCTCCATGACACAAGTGTACTTATGTAACAAACCTGCACATGTATCTTTGAACTTAAAATAAAAGTTAAAAAATTGGAAGAGTGATAATAGTGGTAGTGATATTTGAATGAAACCTAAATGGAATTATACAAGATAAAGACCTGGCTGTGGAGATGTTGGCAGTGCCACTTTTCAAGAAAATCTAGATATGCAGCCAGAGGAACTTAGTCAAGGTGATCATGTTGACATTATGAGGAAAGCGATGGTGATGAAAATGATGAGTATTTCCCAGAGGAAGTGACACTGGCAAAAGCTTCACATTAAGGGAACTTCAGAAGATATTTTGCCACTTTGAAAGCACAAAAGATAAAGTGTTGAAAACTGATAAAAAGTTAGACATATGAAAGATACTTGCTTCATGGTGCATTTTGCAATGAAAAGAAAGCAAATACTGTTGATGCTACACTTTAAAAGTATTTTACAAAAAAAGTTTAATTCTCAATGTTTGTAATATTTTAAAGAATATTAAATAATTTATTTTTTATGTTTATTTAATTTATCATTAGTGAAAATAAGAATTTTTAAGATTTTGATGAAAAATATATAAAGGTCATTAAAGAGTCATATTTTGTCCCATTGTTTATTAAGATTCCTTTGTATGGCTTTAATTTGATGGTCACCTTTTTTT
>NW_016815681.1:146540-164278 GCF_001698545.2 Rhinopithecus bieti | reverse complement strand
TGTATTCCCAGGGAATTGATTAAGAAACTATCAAAAAACTATATGCCAAATTATAAATTTATATGAAACATGATGGATAATAATGTTTCTCTGGGTTTTGTTTTGTTTTGGAGATTTTATAAACCTTTTGTAACATTTCAATATACTATGATTGGTTTCCCATTATTTATTTTCCAAAATAATTATGAATGATCACAAAATATTTTAAAGCTTTTGACACATATTACTTATTTGCTTTCCAAAAAAGAGATGACAGTGTACACTCTGACCAGTATTATTTAAGAGTATCATCACTGTTTCCTTACATTCTTATCAACATAACGACTTAAAGTTTTCTTCCCCTCGTGTAGGTAAAAACTGGTGTTTTTTGTGTTATAATTTTCATTCCTTTGTTTACTAATAAGACTGAACATTATTTATGCTTATGGCTACTTAATTATTTATGCTTATGGCTACAGATTTTACTTTTCATGAGTTCCTTGTTTGTATATTGGCATAAATTTATAATTTGGGATATAGTTTTTTGGTAGGTTCTTAATAAATACCCTGGGAATGCAAGAAAAAAATAAATTTAGAAAATTGACCTAACAGATAGAGAAAAAATAGTTGTAATATAAAAAGGACTGAAATAGGTGAAAGTATTTTCCAACCTTGAACTGTATGATGTGTTTATTCCAAATGAATTCACTGTGAAATACTTGAGCATTACTGGCCCTGGATAAAACGAAAAAGCTAGTTTGGGAAATGATTTGTGTTGTTGTTGTTGTTTTGAGACGGAGTCTCGCTTTGTCGCCCAGGCTGGAGTGCAGTGGCGCGATCGCGGCTCACTGCAAGCTCCGCCTCCCAGGTTCACGCCATTCTCCTGCCTCAGCCTCCCGAGCAGCTGGGACTACAGGTGCCCGCCACTACGCCCTGCTAATTTTTTCTATTTTTTAGTAGAGACGGGGTTTCACCCTGTTAACCAGGATGGTCTCGATCTCCTGACCTTGTGATCCGCCCGTCTCGGCCTCCCAAAGTGCTGGGATTACAGGCGTCAGCCACTGCGCCCGGCCGTTTTTTTATTTGTTTGTTTGTTTTTTTAAGATAGAGTCTTGCTCTGTCACCCAGGCTGGAGTGCAGTGACGTGATCTGGGCTCACTGCCTCCCAGGTTCAAGTGATTCTCCTGCCTCAATCTCAGAGTAGCTGGGACTACAGGCATGTGCCACCATGCCTGGCTAGTTTTTTTGTATATTTTATGGAGACAGGGTCTCACCACGTTGGCTAGGCTGGTCTTGAACTCCTGACTTCAGGTGATCCACCTGCCTTGGCCTCCCAAAGTGCTGGGATTACAGGCTCAAGGCCTGGGAAATGATTTTGAATGGCCATACATTGGATGCTGTATATTCATTCAATGACAAAATGTAACCATTTAGTTTTCTTCCCTTTTGAAGAGTGTTCAAAGAGGCTTTGTTATTCTGAAGCTTATATAATTTTTTATGTTCTACATTTGAAATTAAAGTTAAATGAAATTGTGCTTGACATTTTAAGCCTATCAGAACACAATGAGAACAAACATGAAATGTAGATTTATTCTCTAAGTATAAATTTAGCTGTGATTTGGTCAAATTTCCAGAGGGTCAAAATATCATCCAGTGACAATAATACAGTTTTATGCCATTTTAAGATTTTTTAAATCCTTGTTTTACCACTTTCTATTTCTGTGATCCTAAGAAAGTTATGTAGAGTCTGTGGTTGGAGAATAACCATGTAATCAGGATTTTCCTCTATTCTCACACCAGCACCACAACAATCACCTATACAGAAGACTTCTATGGCCAAATCCACGGGGGTTTCTCCCCACCACCATGCAGTGCATGCCAGCTGGTTGTCCTCCAATTCGATGCTGGCACTATCGACCTGGAGATAGCATCAGATCTCACTGGTTGGGGACTCAGTCCCCAAGACTGACTCCCACCCCACCCATGACACCAGTCTCAAATCAAGGCTTCTGGAACTTCTGACCAATGGCTTCAGGTTGAGGTTCCTACAACCCCCACTTTGGGTTCGAATAATTTGCTGGAGCGGCTCACAGAGCCCAGGGGAACACTTATTTACATTTACTGGTTTATTATAAAGGATGCTGTGAAGGCTACAGATGAAGAGATGTGTAGGGCAAAATATGGGGGAAAGGGTAGGGAGCTTCCTTGCCATCCCTGGGTTCTCCCCACTCCAGGAGCAATCTGGAAGCTCTTCAAACTCAGTTTGTTTGGGTTTTAATTTTTTCACTGCAATTTCTGCCTCCTGGGTTCAAGGGGTTCTCCTGCCTCAGGCTCCCGAATAGCTGGGATTACAGACATGTGCCACCACGCCTAGCTAATTTTCGCAATTTAGTAGAGATGGGATTTCGCCATGTTGGCCAGGTTGGTCTCGAACTCCTGACCTCAGTTGATCTGCCCGTCTCAGCCTCCCAAAGTGCTAGGATTACAGGCGTGATCCACTGCGCTTGGCCTCGCTTGGGTTTTTATGGAAGCTTCATGACATTAGCATTCCTTACCTCCACCCCTGTAGTATAAGGTAGGACTCTCTCTGGGAAGGGTCTTAAGACTAACAATCATAAAGGTGGAAAAAGATTAAAGTCCTGCCTTGGGTCAGGTGAAAGGATGGCAGGAGAGAGATTCTGTTTCCTGAAGCCTGCTCCCGAGGCCTAACACACCCAACATTATAACAAAATACTGTAAAGGGATATGGGAGTTATGAACTAGGAACCCTGGATGAAAACCAACACGTATCATAACACCGCAGTCTGTAACCCAGACTGTGTCAAGGGTGCCTTCCAACTATTATATGCCATTCCACAATAAAGAAGTCAACCAATGTTTAACCTACACTGAATACATACTTGATAGATTTCAGAAAACTGATTTTTGTTTTTACTTTTGATTATAAATAGGACTTTGCTTTATCTCCCAAATAGAAAAATAAACTTGTTTCCAAACTGTATTCCAAACACCTCACAGAGTACATTGTTCAGCTAAAATGTATTAGTGCTGTTTATTTGAGTATTTGTATCTTAATGGTTGAATTGTTTAAACTTCCCTTGTTGGAATGTGTGATTTTCCTATTTCTCTGAACATCAACAAAATTATGTATGCATCCTGGAAATGCTGCAGAGACCGAATTAAGTGGCATAGTATCTGCATTTTAACAAGACAATCATATCAAATTAGGCAAATTGCTTTCTTAAAAGTCTGGTTGTTAAAATACAATCTAATATGATTTAAAATATTTTCAGTTTCAAAAAATGTCCACTAAGTTTTTCTACTTTCATTAATACAGATGATTAATCTGAAGGAAATGCTGAAAACCTTATCAAAAAACCGTCATGTAATGTGTCTTTTTCAAAATGGCTTTGCTTTCTTTTTATTCATCCCATTTCCACGGTCACTACACTATTGTACACCTTCATTACCTCCAGTTTGCATTACTGTGGTAGACCACAAGAAGTAGGACTCCATTTGCTATTTTTACCCTCCAATATAACCACATATGACAGCTACACTGGAGTTCCTTAAGCATTATTTTTCATCAGCTGCGAAAATTTTCGTGGCTTTGACTTAAATGTTTATTTTTTAACATGAATAAATTACATCACCTTCTTCCTGTGCAATTTCTACCAGCTCACTAATTTTCTCTTCCTGTTTATCTAGTCTATTGGGTTTCCAATTTCAAGTAATTATTTTCATTCCTGCTACAATTTACTATAGTTGCATTTGATTTTTTTAATTATCTTGTCATTTTTGATATCTATTTCCTCCTTCATAGTACTTTTCATACTATCTTTCCAGTCTTTAAACGTATTAGATATACATATACATTTTAAGATATATTCTACTTGTGTATTGGCTGACTTTCATTAAAGAATGTTCATGTCCAAGTTCACCTGTGAATTTGGCTTCATTTTGTTTTGGTTGGTGTGATCTCTATACATTTATCTGTAATAAATCTTTCCGACTTATTTTTCTTAAATATTTGGTTGTACCATAAACTTTGCATAATGTCAACCTGAGACCACTTTAAATTTCTGCTTTGTTAATTCTCTGTTAGTAGGAGAGTGGCCACGAAATAAGAAATCATTTTTTCCCCTTTTTCTATGTTGTTTGTTTTTTCTTTATCTTTTATCTTTTTTTTTTTTTTATTGTTTTGCTTTTCAATCCACCCTCAAACAAAAAAGAGACAGCCAAGTATCACCATCTTCCTATGTACTATGGAAAATTATCTAGTGTTCCCATTTCAGGTATAGACCTTTATTAATTACATAATATCTGATCTGTCCCCTGTTTTGAAGGTTTACCTGGACATTTTGTGCCTTGTAAGTAAAACCTCATTAAAGACATGGCTTTAGGACACCTGGAGACAGCAACAAATACCCATGGCAAATGACAGTTTCCTCCCTAGATTTGTGTTGCCTCCTTTCTGGCTGCCACAGATTTCCATTATTTTACCAATGGCTTAGCCGTGTCATTTAGTTTATTGATTTTATCTTTTTTAGGTTTACGTTTTGAATTACCTTTAGACTTACAGAAGACTGGGAAAATTATGCAGAATTTTCATATGTCTTTTACTGACATACCCCTGGCATTCACATCTAAAGTAACTGTAGTGCAACGACCCGAACCTGGGAAATAAAATCATGCTAATTTCCCAACAAAAGCGTTATGTAAATTTCACCATTTTTTTCACTGTCTTTTTTCTGTTGTAGGATTCTCTCAGGATTCCACATTCCTTATAGACTACCTCTTACAGTCCACAGCATTCTCCCAGTCTTTTCTTATCTTTCATACTTCAAAGCTTTTGTTCAGGTAATGGACATTCCTTGATTTGGGTTTATCTGACACTTTTTCATGATTCATTGAAGGTTATGTATTTTTTATAGGAATGCCATGAAAAGTGTGTTGTCCCACCTCTGTGCATCATATCTGGACGTTTGAGGTGTCAGTACCTGTTGTTACTGTGTGTTGATGTTGATCTTGATCAATCAGTTGAAGTGGTTTTGTTATGTTTCTTCACTCTAAAGTTATCAACTTTCTCCACTGATTTCACACATATCTTGAGGGAGATACCTTATAATTATGAAATTGCTGTTTTTCTTTAAAGTATTGTTTGCTAATGTTAGTGATGGCAGCAGTGGCCCATGTGGAGCAGCTGCTATGGGGAGACCAGCTGTAGTAGGGGAGGCAAGGCTGGGTCTGCGCATTGCATGGAGCCAGTGGGAGCCAGGAAGAGGTGGGAGCCCCTCCCACTACTGAGTTGGCGGTTTGGGAGCCCTGCACTCCCAGGCACAGCTGCAGCCGTCCAGCCATGGCTCCGAACCCAGGCAAACCTGTGCTCTTGGGAGCCTGGCAAGCCTCCCTCCCTCTGCAGGCTCAGAAGTGCCTCCTCCCGCTCCTCCCCAACTCCCAGTCCCTGCTGTGATTTCAGAGAAATGTTGAAGTCAAGCCTGGGTGCTGTTATGACCTGACTGGGTGTGTTTGCTCAGGACAGCACTGACAAGCCAGATCCCCCTGCTTCCTCAGACTCCTCCTAAACTTTGGGCACCAAGGAGCTCAGGGAGAGAAGCTGGGAGGATCTGAGGGCAGGTCTGCCTGGGCCAGCAGGTCTGCATCGGCCTGCAGGTGCCCCTTGGCATGGATAGCCTGGGCACTGTGGGTGACATGTTGATGGTGGGAGGCAGACAGGTTCCTGGTTGGAAAGGGGCAGGTCCCCTTTGAAACCTCACCTTCAAGCTAGGAATGGCCTGCAGTCCGGGGACTGGGGTACCAGTTCTGGGTGGAGTCCAAGGTCCAGAGTGAGAACTCACGGCACTTTTTCCGGACCCCTCCCATGGTCACCCATGGACCAATCCACACGCACTGCCTCCCTATTGAACCCATAAAAACCCCGGATTCAGCTAGACTCACACAGACAAAGGAGTGACCTGCCTGTGGAAAAGAGCTACCCACTGCCGGTCTCCTCTCCACTGAGAACTGGAGCTGGACACTCGTTGGGATGACCTACCTGTAATACAAAGAGGGCTGAAACATACCCTCCTACCCCAAAGTGGTGAGGCTGTGGGTGAGAGGAAGGAGACAAGAGCTGCAGCCCTTCAGGGAGCCCAGAACTAGGGGCTGCCCAAGCCAGGGCCGTGACATGCTCTTTGGGGTTCTGCAGTTCCTGGGGTCTCTAAGCTTTCTGGGTGTTCCCCTCCTCCAGATGTGGATGCCCGCAGTAGAAGCAGCATGTAGTACATCTGGTCCAGTTGCAGCCTTGCATGGAGCTGGCACCTGTGCTGATGCCTAGAGCAACCTACCTTGCTGCAGCAGCCAGCTGCCTGGCTGTGTGCAGTGGCCGGACCCCATGCTAACTCTCCCACACACCCCTCATTGCTCCACACCTGGCTCACCCTTGGCATGTGTGGGATCCAGGCTGATAGCATAAGCCGAGTGCAGCCTGTCGGGCAGAGTGGGTGGAACAAGCCCTAAAAGTGCAAGCAATACTAAGACAAAAGGCACTGCCAGCCACAGAGGTTTCTGGCCGGTGAAGCAATACTCTAAGGATCCTGTGAAATTTGTATCCATAACTTGATCTTGTCTACAATATTATTACTGAGGTATTTGCCCAACAATAATTTTTTATTTCTCTATTTTCCTCTACATTTGGTAACTAGAATTCTACTGCATGTGAGAGCTGTCCTTCTCCTGTGCCTTTATTTAAGTAACTATGTATATGCGTATGGGCTTATGGATTTTTATTCTATGGATTATAATCCCAAACTATTAGTATTTAATTATTTTAGAGGGTCAAACTCTTCCATCTTTGGTCATGAAGGGTTTGAGGTTAACTCCTGTTTTCTTTCAGTGACTTCCTTCCACTGTCCCTCCTTCCCTCATTTGCCTTCCTTTGTTCTTTTCTTGTACTTTCTTTTTTTGTGGCACTGCAACATATTTCATGTTCAACTTGTATATTTTCTGCCCAGGCTTGTACTTAATTATGTCTGCCAGATGTTCATTTTTCTTTTTTGAAGAATAGTATTTATAACCAGAAATGGCCCTTAAACATGACTTTTGTTATGAGAAATTACCACTTCCAATTCCTCTCGGTGTTTAGAATAGGATTATATGTATATATGCTAACTTACATGTATACACACGTCTATATTTCTGTACTTGTGTGTGTATATATATATGGATATTTAGTCTATCTGCCTAGCAATCTATCTATCTGAAACCATCAACACATACTGACACCTTGTATACCAATTTAATGCCACAGGGTGAATTTTAGCCCCCATATCCCTTTTTAAATGTGCAACTTCTTGATATTGTAAAATCAATTTCTTATTATCTACAATTATATGTTTATGTATTTGTTCAATTCTAGTATATACAGATTATTATTTCAGAACTATGGACGTATTTACCTATAGATTGCAGTATTTATTATTCGTTTTTGTTTTAGTTTTAACGCATTCACTCAAGGCCCATTTTCCAAAGTTCCTTACAGTAGTTTTCTCCTTTCCCAACTCCTTCATTGTGGATATTTTATTTATTTATTGTAAGGTTAGGTTCCATTGTTAGGGATTATATTTCATTTTGAATTCTTCCTGTATTCTGGTTGGTTTAAATTGTTTAGTTTTTGGAGTATGTGTAGTGTACATAAAGCATTACTATGATTCTCAGAGGAGGAACTATGGAAAAAGTTGTACTGAGAAAAGTATTACTCCCCACTCATCCCTGCTACTAGGTTCCTATTCTCCCTTTTTTCTATCCCTTTCTGATGACCAAGCCCACATAGGTAAAAATTTCTGCTTAGTTTCTGATTTAACTGCCCTTTGATTATTTTGCACAATAAGTAAATACATACTTTTTGTAATATTAAGAACAGTTAACATGAGATCCATCCTCATCAAATTTTTAAGTGCACAGTTACAGTATTAACTATGGACACAATGACACAATACTATACAGCAGTTCTCTATAACTGATTCATCTTGTAGAACTAAAACTTTATAATATTCATCGGACAACAACTCCCCATTTCTCCCTCCCCCAGATCCTGGAAATCACTATTCCACTCTCTGTTTCTACACTACCTTATTTCATTTAGCCTAATATCCTCCAAGTTCATCCATGTTATCACATAATGCAAAATTTTATATACTACATTTTCTTCATTCATCTGTCAGACATTTAGGTTGCTCCTATATCCTGTCAACTGTGAAATTGTTTCTTGGACATGACACCAAATGCACAGGTAATAAATGCAAAATTAGAAAGTGGGACCACATCAAACTAAATAGCTTCTGCACAGCAACAGAAATAATCAGCAGGTGAAAAGGCAACCTACGGAATGATAGAAAATATTTACAAGCAATATATTTGATAAAGGGCTAATAACCAAAATATATAAGGAAGCCCTATAAGTCAATAGCATTAAATCCCATATAACTGATTAATGGGCAAAGGACTTGAATAGACATTTCTGTAAAAGGCATACCAATGGCCAATAGGTACATGAAAAAATGTTCAGCATCACTAATTATGAGGGAAAAGCAAATTAAATCTACAAGTGAGATACTGCCTCACATCTGTTAATTTGCATAATATAAAAAGACAAATTTTAGTAAGACTGTGGAGAAATTGGAAACTTTATACACTGCTGGTGAGAATGTAAAGTGATGCATTTGTTTTGGAAAACAGTATATATTTTTTTAAAAATTAAAAATAAAATTGCCATATGATCAAACAATTTCATACTTGGTTTTATATCAAAAAAATAGAAATCAGGGTCTTGAAGAGATACATGTAGTCCCATGTTTATTGCAGAATTATTCACAATATCCAAGCTGTGAAAACCACCGAACTGTCCATGGACATGTTTTCTTCACATCCTTTTTTATTTTCCTTACATGGACAGTAATGGATTATAGATATTTTTTGTGATCTGCTCTTTTTCACTTAACCATGTATCCTAGAAATCACTGGAAATCTGTTCACAGAAATCTTCCTCTTTCTGTTTTACAGCTGCATAATACTCCATTGTGTAAAAGTTGCATAGTTTGCACAACCATTTTCCTATGAATGGGCATTTAGAATGTTTCCCATATTTTGCAATCCCAAACAGTATGCCAAAGAATAATCACGTTCATCTTCATTTTTGTAATTTTAGAGGCATATCTTCAATATATATTGCTAGAAGTGGGATTAATAGATCAAAAGTAAATAAATACAATATCACTGAACATTATTAAAATATTCTGTATAAGGTGTTTCTTTCTGGATGATAAGTAAGCCACTTGAGATGAATTAAACATTTAATGTAATTCTTTAAAAAATAATGTCATTTCTATTTGGAGAATTCTGCTAAACAGCTTTCAGGACAAGCTTGTCAAGTATGATAATAATAATTTTTCAACACAAAATCCTGTCTATCAAAAGCATCAACCAAACAGTGATGCAGCTATTTTTATAGATGCAACAGATATCATAAAATAGATTTGTTGAACTAAGCATATTCCTACTCAAAAAATATGTGGAAACAAATGTTTTTTAGTTATTTTAATCTAAGTGTGATTCTCAGTTTCATGCCTTGTTAAAATCATGAAAGAGTTAAAAAGGTGATGGCCATCAATGTTTTGCAAGACTTTTTTTCATTTACTCTATTTCTTTGTAGAATAGTGAAGCTGATTCATCTTTTTTCTGAAATTTGTCATTGAAAATATTTCCAACAAGTTGTCCAGATGAAAAGTCTAAGGAGCAAGATTTTCAATATTTTCACTATGTGTTTATTCTAATATTTCTACTTCTCAACCCCAATTCTGTGACCATATTCTCAATTACAATGAATGATATGAAGATTCAAAAAATGTAGAATTGATATACATTAATAGGACCTGAATTTGACAGATTTAAAGGGGTTATAAAAGAGAACCAGTTCTCCTAAATTAGATCAAGCCTCTAGACTTACAAAATCACACTGTAGTATTCTTAAAAAGAAGTTGCAAGTGATATTTATCATTTAATGGATGTTCGTTATTTGAGGCAATGTGGAGTGCTAGAAGAAAAATTATGTCAGGCAAATATAATACAACTTCTTAAAAAGGACGTGAGAACAATTGACATTGTTATAAATGTAAATATTTCAAAATTGGGTTGGAAGTTTAGAATTCCTTCTGTGAGAATCAAAAAAATGTTGCTGTTTTGGGAAAGAAAAATGACTGTTGAGTGATTATTAAGTTCTAGCAAATATTACAAATATATTTTTAAATGAATAAAAAAATGGGTACATGTTTTGGGAGTTTTGTTTGTTTTCTTAGATAGATACATAATTTTTATAAATGAGGTTTATGCCACAACAGTTATATGATCAGTGTATTGTCAAACTGATGAATATAGGGTTAAAATGACAAAGTGTATCAAATGTTATTTAGAGAATTATTTTTTAAAATGCATGCAGAAAATCTTCTGAAAAGAGTTGCCTGTTCCTACAAAAGAAGTATAGTAATATCTCAATATCAATAATTGCTTATTTTTCTGATTCATTATGAAGTATCATCATTTCAACTTCAATATTTATTGAAGAGAGAAATACATGATTTAGTAATAATAGATACTTAGATACCTCATGTCTTAGTCCATTTTGTGTTGCTATAATAGAATACCTGTGGCTGGGTAGTTTACAGAAAAAGAAGTTTAGAAACCTACAGAGTATTCCAAATACTTTGAGTATTTAGCTTAGTGTTCTACAGGCTGGGAAGTTCAAGGTCATGGCCCTAGCTTCAGCAAGGGCTTTCATGCTGCTTCATAACATGGTGGAGAATGTCAAAGAGGAAGCAGACACATGCTAAGGGCAAACCCTGAGGAGCATCCTCATTTTATACCTACCCACTCTCATGGGAACTAATCCTTTCCCGTAACAACTAACCCAGTCTCACCAGAGAAAGAACTCACTCACTGTTATGAGAACAGCATCAAGCCATTTTTGTGAGATCTGCCCTCTTGACCAAAACACCTCCCACTTGGCCTATAACCCTAATATCACCATATTGGAAATCAAGTTTCAAAATGAATTTTAATGGGGACAAATTCAAACTATAACACCTTATGTTCAATAATGGATAGAACAACCAGACAGAAATGTAACAAGGAAATAGAAAACATAAGGAACTTTATAAAGCAACTAGATTTAACAGAAATCTATGGAACAATTAACCTAGAAGCATCAGAATACAAATTGTTCCGAAATACACATAAAATACAAATTGTTCCCAAATACACATGAAACATTCTCAGAGATAGACCAGATTGTTAGGCATTTAAAAAGCCATATTAAAGGGAAAGTGTTAAATCACAGAAAGGTTATTTTTTGACCATAATTGAATTAAATTAAAATCAGTAATAGAAGTAAATTTTGGAAACTCTAAATATATGAAAATGACATGACACTCCTATTTAATCAATAGATTTTAAAAAAATTACAAAGGATATTGTGAAGTACTTTTTTATGAGTGAAAAATACAACATGATATACCTATAGGCTGCAGTTAAGGCAGGGGTTATAAAGGAATTTACAGCTGTAACAACCAAACTTAAGAAACTAGAAAAGGAGGACTACACCAAACTCAAAACAAGAAGAATGAAGGGAGAAGGTAAAAAATGAAACAGAGCCAAGAAAAATAATAAAGACAATTGACAAAACCCAAAGTTTGTTTTTTGAACAGAAAAAAATAGCCAACTTTTAGTTGGACTAATCAAGAAAAGAAAGAAGACTTAAATTACTAAAACCAAGAATGAAAGAGAAGACATGACTGTTGACTTTACTGAAATTAAAGGGATTATAAATAAGATAAGGCTATAAACAATTGTATGCCAGTATAGTAAATAACCCAGCCAAACTAAACAAATTCCTAGAAAGACGCACTCCGAAACTGACTCAAGAAGAGATAAAGAATCTGAATGCAACTACAAGCAAAGAGAGTGCATTAATTAAAAAAATAAAACTTCTCACAAATAAAAGTTCAGGCACAGATGACTTCACTGGTGACTTCCACCAAATGTTTAAAGACGAAAATAAATCCTTAACAAACTCATGCACAAAAACAGAGAAATACAACAGAAGGGAATACTTTCCAACTCATTCCATGATGCCAGTTTCACCTGGATTCTTACACTGGACAAAGATTTCACAAGAAATACAAACAACAACTAAAAGCAAGTAGACAATATAAATGTAGACACTAACATCCACAACCAAATACTAACGAAGTGGATTGCATAATATAAAAGAATTATAAAAAGGATTATATAACATGAGCAAGAAGGATTTATCCCAGTAATGCAACAGGTTTAATGTATAAAAGTTCAATCACGGTAATACATCCTACGAATAGAACAAAAGGCAAACACAACATGGTCATCTCAATAGAGTCAGAAACAATCATTTGGCAAAATTCAACATCCCTTTTATGATAGAAACACTCAGTAAACTAGGAATGTAAAGGAGCTTCTTCAACCTGGTAATAGTAATCTGTAAAATGATAACATCTTACTTAATATGAAAGATTGAATGTATTACTATTAAAGGAAGGAATCATACAATGATATCTGCTTTCATCAGTTCTATTCAATGTCGTCCTGGTGGTGACAATGTTGTCTTGGAGACATGAACCACCACACCCAGCCCTGGATTATTTAAAAACACTGACAACACAATAAAAAGACAAACCAATTCAAACATGGGCAAAAGGTTTAAATGGACTTTCCTCCAAAGTAGATATACAAATAATCTTTAAGCACATGAAAAGATGCTCAATATATTTAGTCATTAGTGAAATGTAAATCAAAACTTCATTGAGGTACCACTTCACACCCACTAGGATGAATTTAAAGAAGAAAGCTAGGCAGCAAGTGCTGTTGCTAGTGTGGAAAAATTTGAACCCTCATGCATGGCTGATGGGAATGTCAAGTGCACAACCGCTTTGGAAAATACATTGTCAGTTACTCAAAAAGCTAAACATAGCATTGCCATAAGACCCAGCAATTCTACCTCTAAGAACGTAACCAAAAGAACTGAAAACCTATGCCCAGGAAAAAATTGACACAATTGTTCAAATCAGCATATTTATTATTTATAGTAACTGAAAAGTGGAATAAGTCAAATGTTTGTAACTTATGAATGTTTAAATGAAATATGATATATCCATATGATAGAATAATATTTGACAATAAAAATAAATTA
The DNA here is from genome assembly GCF_001698545.2 of Rhinopithecus bieti. Classification (NCBI taxonomy): domain Eukaryota; kingdom Metazoa; phylum Chordata; class Mammalia; order Primates; family Cercopithecidae; genus Rhinopithecus; species Rhinopithecus bieti. Next base: position 151,026 of record NW_016815681.1, on the reverse strand, counting down.
AGGACTAATACATTCTACAATGAGGAAGAACCTGGAAAATGTTATAAGTGAAAGAAACCAGCCATGTACAACACATATTGTGCTATTATATGGTAAATCTAGACTAGGCAAATTTATCGAGACGAAATAGATTAGTGGTTGCCAGTGGTTGGGAGAGGGAAAAAATGGAGAGGGACTGCTTTTACGTACAAGGTTTCTTTTTGGAGTAAAGAAAATGTCTAAAATTAGATAGTGATGATGGTTGCACAGCTCTGTGAATTGTACACTTTAAGAGAGTGTGTTTTCTAATATGTAAATGGTATCTCAATAAAGTTGTTAGAAAAAAAGAAGTTATAATCAAAGAACTGCTGACCCTGGGAAATGAAGAGGATTTGGAAAATGAAGCATATCTTACTGCTTATGTGAACACATTTTTGAAATAGAAGAAAAAATAAAAAGACATATTTACTCATTTTGATCAGGAAGAAATTAGAATCATAGTGATCCATATAAGACAGTGATTGAACTTTTCTTCCTTTGTTTTTTGATGCCCCTTCCTGTTTTATTTAAAGCTGTTTACACTAGGATTTTGTTCCTGCTAATGAGTATTTTGCTCATATTGATCTTTCAGAGATGGTATTTTATTTGACATATTAAAGGCCTTATTTCAGCTTCTCGTGCTCCCAGGGTTGTTGTAATGAAAGCTTGAAAGCCAGGGCATCTTTTATCAGTCTCTTTTTTGCCCCCTTTCTTTGATACAATGTGAATTAGGCTTCTTAGTGAATTACCTGTATACATTCTCAGGCTACAAATTTTGGCATGTTCAAATTTATCAAAGATTAAAATGAGGCTGTTGAATTTTAAAATGCACACATTCAGTTTTAAAAACACAGACACAATAAGTCTGAAGGAATTAAATCAGTGTGCAAAAGTGCAGGAGCAATCATTTAAGTCTTGTGATTACATTTTTAAAATGTTTAAGTATTTAGAAATTTAAGGATTGGCCCCGGGGCTCACACCTGTAATCCTAGCACTTTGGGAGGTCAAGGCGGGCGGATCATGAGCTCAGGAGTTCGAGACCAGCCAGACCAATATAGTGAAACCCCGTCTCTACTAAAAATACAAATATTAGCCAGGCGTGGTGGCGCACGCCTGTAATCCCAGCTACTCTGGAGGCTGAGGCAAAAGAATCGCTTGAACCTGGGAGGCAGAGGTTGCAGTGAGCCGAGATTGTGCCACCGCACTCTAGCCTGGGCGACAAAGCGAGACTTTGTCTCAAAAAAGAAGAAAAAAAAAGAAAAGAATTTAATATACTGTAATGGATGATGCAGTGCTTGAATGGAGATATTTTCTTCAGTTGAAAACAGGGAAGTTAATGTTTGGAACCTACTCAATGGTATACTTATATAATAAAGTAAATATCCATAAAATTCATATCAAAATCCATATCAGGGAATAAATAAATTCATGTACATCAATGATTGCCAAGTTTTAACCCTTTTTATGCACTTAATATGATTAATGCTTCTATTTACCTTTGGTGAATATATATGACCCTCAAAATATTTGTTCTGTAGGAAGTTTAAACACTTCTCTCCACAAGCAGGGATCATCTCTGCCTATCTGCTCCCCATCTCTCCTATTCCAAACAAGATATCATTTGTTTATTCATTCTCTCATGTAATAATACTTCACATATGTTGCTGCAATGGTTTCTAATCTTTTCTGGATCATCATTGCTCTTGAAAAAAATAATGGAACTTACAGACATTTCTCCAAAAATAGAAAGCTTTTGCATTCATGTACACATGTCTAAGCCCATACAGAGGTACCCCAGTGCCTCTGTTTGTCCCTTATGTAGACCTAGGTTAAGAGCTCTGATCTATTAACCTGGCAAACTTCTCCCCCTTTCTTTTTGCTCATATCTAATATTTAATAATCCAATAAAGTAAATTCTACCTCCAAATTCTCTTAACTCCTCCCATTTCACTGCTGTTGAAATCATGTCTGCATTATCTGATAACTTCTTATTATCCTGACTTATTATAATAACCTCCTGATTTTCTTGTCTGCTATCTCATTCTCTTCTCTTCCAGTCATTTTACATTTTGCTACCAACTTAAAGTTTAAATGTGCATACCAGACAATATCACTACACTTACAACCTCCAATGGCTGGTCATTGTTATGTCTACTAAATAAAGACTGAAAACATATCAAGATTTGTTTTTTAGTTTCCAGATGCATATTAATCTCCAGAATTTCTCTTCTACAAAGTTCATATTGAGGTCCTTAAGTCATTTTGCATATATGATGTCCTCTACCTAAAAGATCTTTCCCCAATTTCAGATTATAATTTTTAACATCTTTCAAAAACAAGTTCAAACATCACTTCTCTTAAACGTCTCTTCCTCATTTTCCACAGCTTGCTTCTTCGCCCTCACTCTCTTCTCTTCCCAAAAAAGATAAGTCACTTACCCCTGTGTGTTCACAAAGAAATGGAAGCATTTGCATCTGCCAATTCAATTATTTATTTACAGTCTTTTTTCATCACTGAACAATAAATTCTTCAAGAACAATGATCATGTCTATTTTTATCTTTGTATCATCCTCTGTGTGTATCATAGTTCCTGTATATGGCAGTTATAAAATACTAAATTAAATGAAGAATAAATATGCACAACACTCTTCTGACACTACTTGGAGTTAGTGCAGACTTCAAAAGGGCACAGTCCTTATATAAGATTCTCCTCACTTCAGACAACTTGCAAGCTCCAGAGATTTTTAAATATCTGCACTCCTGACCAATTGGCTACAAATCTGGAGTTCTCACTACCCCCACCGATTCAGTAATTAGCAAGAGCAAGTCACAGAATTCAGAAAAGTGCTATACTTTTTATTATACTTTTACTGCAAAGGATGCAAATCAGAACCACTTGAAAGAAGAGACCCATGGCATGAGATCTAAGAGAGCCCCAAACACGGAACTTTTGCGTCCTCTCCTCATGGAATCAGGATGCTTTGTTCTGCGGGCACATCAATGCCTCCACCAACCAGACAAGTCAAGTGAGCTTCAGTTTCCAATGTGTTTCTTGGCTTTTTTTTTTTTTTTTTTTTTTTCTTGGTGTAGGCTTGACTGATGAAATAATTGACCAAGCCCTCATTTTCTCACCAAATGTCAAGCTCCTGTAATCCTATAATCTTGTCATCTTGCTCAAAGCTCTAACCCACTAATCATACACTTTGTCTTTCCAGTATAGTTAGCCCTAGCCCCCATCCTGAAACTACTGAGGGGCCCCTGACTCATTTTAGTAGCGTAAACTGAAGCATATCTCTAGGCATCCACTATCAATAACAAAGTCACTCTTATTACTGGAGAAATGCAAAAAGTTTAGAAGCTCCATTCTAGAAATGCTGAAAAACATAAGACAAATGTTTTATTTTACAATATAAAAATAAGGATATTTAAAATGCTAGATTTATCATCACAGCAAATATTATTACGATTATTACATTGATAATTTCATATGTTTACACTTCCAAACCTAAAGCAGCAGCCTTGATTTATTTCTAATATCTTAAGTCAGTATTTTTATGGGGGTAAATTTGCTTTGTCATACCTCCACAGATGCTACACTACCTTCCATTCTAAATTTTCAGAGATGTCTCCAAAATAATTCTATAAAACTATAAAAAACTAAATTATAGCATAATTTATAACAGCCTATTAAAACTTGTATTTACTTTGAGCTTTTGACACTCTAATTTAAAATTAATATAATCCTGATAAAGGCCTATCATTGTTCAAATGATCACAGACATGGGCAGCGATGTAGGAAAGTAACGATCTTAACCTCCTGAAATTTACAATTATGATTAAGTCTCAGAGAAAAGAAGTCCTACTCACTATTTTCTTTTAACACATCTTTATTAAACACCTACTTTTTGCTCAGCACTGTTCTAAGCATTAAGTTTATCAACAAGCAAGACAGACAAAATCACTGCCTTCATAAAATTAGCATATAGTCCAATTGAGCAGGCAATAAACAGAGGAAATATATAAAATATATAGCACACCAGATTGTGTACTGTTCTCAAGAAAACAATATGGCAAAAAAGTGAGATAGAGAATATGTTTAGGTTGGGATTTGCAATGTTAAAACAATGTCAAAATGAAAGCAGCCCAAAGAATGTAACCTTTAAGAGGATCTGAAGATGGAGAAGAAGTGAACCCATTCATACATCTTAAAGAAAATCATTCTAGGAAGAAGAGGATCAAGTGTAAAGTCCCTGGATGAAATGTACCTGGTTGTTGAAAAACAAAAAGTGAAACAAAACACAGAGAAACAAGTGTGTACAGAAAAGAGTGAGTAAAGTAGTATGAAGAAATAAGGTCAGAGAGGTGTGATAAAATTTAATGGGGCCTTGTAGCTCACTGGGATAATACTGTTTCTTTCTTTCTTTCTTTCTTTCTTTCTTTCTTTCTTTCTTTCTTTCTTTCTTTCTTT
>NW_016815681.1:134077-146008 GCF_001698545.2 Rhinopithecus bieti | reverse complement strand
CTCCCTCCCTCCCTCCCTTCCTTCCTTGTTCCTTCTTTCTTCTTTTTCCTAAAATGAGTAGATGGCACATCCATGAGATCGGAGAAGGTGAAAATTAGTCCTACTGGTAATCAGTCTGCGTTTACTTATCACAACATCAACAAAGTTTCTAAAAGGACACAGCCAGGGCTACATCACAGCTGCAACATAACTAGTGGCTTTCCTTATTTGCCACTGCTGCTCCTTTTAAGCCTCACATTATTCTTGCCTTCTGAACAATTATACCAAGCTGCCTAATTGCTAACTGCCCTGCTTACTAACAATATATCTCCAAAACAGACTTTTGCTTTCCCAATTCTTCTTTATAATCTTATAATAAGGTCCTCTAAGTCCTGTCTTATTGAGATTCCCTTGGTTTCCTCCAATGTGAACTTTCTCTTGCTGCAACAAACTAGATAAACCTAATACTGACTAAAAATATGTCACTGGTGGGATTAGGCAGTATTGAACAGAGAAGTTATAATTTACATTTAACAGGATAATCCAGGCTATTATGCTAAGAGTAGACTGGAGTAATACAGACAGAAGAAGGCAAACCAATTAGAAAACTAATGCAATAATTCAGAGAAAAGATAATATGACTTTGACTGTAGCACTGGTGCCAAAGGGTTGGGAAGTGGTTGGATAGCGGATATATTTAAAGGCAGGGCTGTCAGCCTTTCCTAATGGGTTGCCTATGAACATACAGAAAGAAGAGTCAAAGATGAATCCAAAGAGTGGGCCTAAACTGCTGGAAGGACAATATTGCCTCTTACTTGAGAAGAATGTAGGAAAAGAAGGTTTAAAATGAGTTCTGCTTTAATCTGACAAAGCATCTGGGTGAAGATATTAAGTAAGCAGTTAATATGTGAGTATAGAGTTCAGAAGAAAGTTTGAGCTGGAGAGGTACATTTATGAGTTCTCTTAGTACAGATGGTATTTAAAGTCATGAGACTGAAGGACGTCAATGAGGGAGTGGCTGTATTTTTCTTGTATCAGTATTTTCCAACTTGATTTGCTGTGATTTTATAGCTCTAGTTAGATTGTGTCTGTATACTCTAGATGTTATGGTCTCTGTAAGATATATCTTACTGAGAATATCTAGAATTTTACTAATGTTATGAAATTGTTTTTACATGTCCAAAGTATTAGTTTAGAATTTTTAAAAAGTCAACAACACAAAGTTCAATTTCAGCATAATTGTCACTTATTTTCTCTTAATATTTAACTGCATGAATCATGGTGATGTAGCTGTTCAACCATCTATTACTTGGACTATAATTGAAAAGTCTAGGATAGAAGAAAATAAATTTAGTTTTGAAATCTGACGTTTTATTCTAACGTTTTTGTTAACAAAGTAATCAACCACTTTTAATTGGTTATGTTACGGCATAACAATATGATATAATTTTATCACTCCTAACTGCAGATATCTGTCATACTATATTGATATTGACTGTGATGAAAATGATCTCTTTTTTGTTAGTTTTTCACTGTTTAACACAATTAGGTCCCATTTGGACTCATACCTTGCATATAATTTTGATAAATGTGAATTGGAGCCTAGTAGAAATTTGAATGCCAGTAATTTACCCTGGATACAAGTACTGACTATCTTTATTATGTTCTTGATAGTCAAATATGCCCAACGTGCCTGATGATTTTGTCTGGTCATTTACTTCAATAGTTTTATACTAATTTAAGGTTAAATGAAGTTTTTTAAAAAATGATGTTTCTGTAACTTGCAAAATATTGATGTATCAAATTTTGATAAAAAACCAAATTGATATCTAAGGATTTGTTTGGCTGATAGTTTTCCATGGTTATGGGACTTATATACAGATCTCATCATTATTTAAATCTTTCAGAAAGTAATTAAACTTCAAATTAATCACATGAAGAATATAATTATTATTCACAATATTTCTTGCATATAGTAGGGACTATTGTTGTCATTTATTTTGCTCAAACTTCTTAATAATAGGATATAGAGCTATGTTTATTCAATTATTTAAAATAAGAAAAAAATGAAGTCTCATAAAATGTAAGCAATTTGTTTAAGGTCAATCTACTTATAAAAGGCCATAACTGAGATTAATCAAATTCAGCTCAATCAGAAGTTAATTTCCTTTAATTTTCTTCTAGGGGTCTATTTTAACTTTAAAATATTAGGTAAATTGCAAATGACTATATTCATAAACCCGATAGGCCTATTATGAAATTTTTAAAATGTATCTTAAGAAAATTAAGAGTGACTTTTCACTGATTCAGTCAGGAGGCATCTACTGAGTGACTACCCCATTTAGTTAGATGTTACTAATGTCAAATAACATACGACATTGTCCTTGGTCTTAAAGAAAGTACAATCCAAAAGGGAGAAACTTAGTAACTCAACAATACAAAATGCAGTGCATACAACTATGCATAAAATTTGACTTTGGAATTAGGAAATGAACAACTATGTTAAACTCTAAAACAGTAAGGAGATTCAGAAAATGCGTGAGTCTGTTAAATGTTCAGAAATAAATGGAAAATAGAATGAAAGGGAAATTACATTGAGAAGAATAGCATGCATGAAGACATACTAGATGCATTAGATGGAAGATCCCGTTTGGGCATCTACAAGTAGTTGGCAATGGCTGTAGCATGGATGACTATAAGGAAGAGTGGGCCACGAGCCTCAAGATAGAGACATGGACCAGATGCTAAGCAAGGTGGTATAAATATTTTCTATGTAATTAAGTGTTGAAGAGTGGGAATACTCTATATTTTCAAACTACAGTTGGTAAAAAGCTGACTCGAAAGCAAATCCTATGTGTCGGGAGCAGAATCTCCAATAATTTTTTGAGACGCTTCTCACTAAATTGCTCTGAAACTCTTGCCTACTGTTTCCAAACACCTTTATGAAGTAGCATGTATACTGGTGAAAGAAGAGTCACCTCAGTAAGACATATTTGGGTTGCTGGGGTTGCCTCAGCTATGGATAAGAATATGATTATTGATTAGATCCGTATTCAGAACTAGTCCCTTTGTAGGTTTTGATACAATTTCAGGAAAAATAACTTTAAAATGAAACTTTAAAATGATTATTAGTTTTTTCTTTCAGTTGCTTTCTACATTATTTGTTTCTGGGAAGCCACGCTATAGGTTATGTACATTTACAGGTATGGCTAGAGGGATCAGGAATGTCATATGTGTTTTTTTTATAGAAAATCATTTTATATTAAAGCTAGAGGATTCATTGAAGTATATCTAAGCAAATAAACTTTTAAATAAAGAAATAGAAAAGAGATAAAGGGGTGCACTCAAGATCACAAGGAATTTTATTAAAACTGTAGGTCTGGGACACATGTCTTTCCAACAAAGGATAAATGGTTTTATGTTTCTTCCTACACTTTGGTTCGATTCCTCAGTATCATACCATAGATGTTGTTTTTCAGGAAATGAGCAGGATTTCAAAAGCATATGTCAAAGATGGTCACTGATGAGAAAGAATGTTATGCTACTGAAGCCAACACATTTCTTTATGTGTTCAGGTGCCTAGATTGTTATTATACTTGGTTTCAAAGTAGTCTTGAAAGATAAGTTAAAGATATAAAATGGTACAATATTTAATTGTCACTCTTCTCAACTTTAGGACTATGCTAACAGTTTAGGAGGAGAGATCTTTGTACACATAGAGCTATTCTTTAATTAAATTTGCTAGTGTAATCTCAGAAGGTTCCGAGTTGGTTTAGTTTATACAAAATGCTGACTGGTAATCTAAACAAATGGGATATGTAAAATTTGCCTGGAGACATCACAAATTGGTTTGCTTTTCTCAAGATAGTTGACATTTCATTTTCAGTTGTAAAAAACTTTAGAAATGTAATTGTATAAAAATTTTAACATAAATATTAAATCCCTATTGCATTCCTAAAATTTTGAAAATAATGCAGATAAATTCTACTTAGTAAAGTATTTACAACATTATTTCTTACCCTGTCAAAGATAATTTCAAAATAATACTAAATAAGCACCTTATAGGAACAGTTAAAAAGTATCTTTTGGCTTCGAAAAAAGGATCATTTTATTATGGCAAACTTACTGACAATTAATAAATGTGGCCAGGGTTTCTTTTTTTCTGTAAAAAATTCTTTTTTCTATAAAAATACAAAATCTTTGTATATGAATTTAATAATTGTTTTAATATAATTTTTGTTAAAATATTAAAGTCTGTACAAGTGTATTAAAGGACTTCACTGAGGGGGCATAGGGAAAAGGTACTAACCTAAGTAACTTCAAATATGATTGAAGTCTGTACTCTAGTTGATACAATGGCTTTCAATTAGATATTGGTTAACAACTCTGAAACAATGATACATGTATACTGAAATTGAACTACCAAGTAAATGGATGGTGAAGAGTGGGAGCTAGGTCACTGTTAAATTGGGAGATTACAGGAAAACAAGGGGAGGTGGCTAAAATAATATATTTGGTTTTGGGTATAAATTCATGTTTAGCTTAATACAGATTCCCATATTTACATAAATAATGTTTATAGATATGTGTATATATACAGGTCAGTACACACACATATATTTTGTTGCTATGTCATCTGAGAGGTCCTAAAAGCAGTGACACTTCATAGTGATGAGCATACTTAGCTACAAGAACTGGTTTCTAATACTATTCTTAAGTAATAGGAATGAAAGCTCCTTAGGAAATGGTTGATTTTAGGACTAAGGAAGGAAATATATGATGAACCTGCAGCACCTTGTACTGCTAGAAGGTATGAGTGTTCTCAAAAATACCCACAACTGAGTCCGTATTGATATAAATAATGATTAAACAAGTAGGGGAGAAGAGATAAATGTCCTATATGGAAGAATTACGTATATATTTCACATAGATATTCTGCTCTCAAGGAGGGAGAGCAGAACTCTATACTTCTTAAATGTAGCGTGTATATATGAGTTTCTTACAAAGTTTTTACAGGGGGAAAAAAGTAACTTTACAGTGTTGTAACTCTGCAAACGCTACACAGAAAGGCAATCAAAGTCAATCACAACAGTGAACATCATTTTGATAGCATGGACCTTTGATATGATGCAATGAAAACAGCAATTTGTCTCTGAGGTCTTCCTCCCCAAAACCTGTAACTGCAGTTTAATCATGAGAAATACATCGGAGAAATCCTAATTGATGATATTCTATAAACTATCTTGCCAGCATTCTTCAAGATGGCCAAAATAATAAAAAATAATCAAAGTCTGAGAACGTGTTAGAGTTAGAGCAGCTCGAGGAAACATAACCATCAAATATTATTTAATATTATGGATGGGACCCTGGAACAATAAAACTATACTAGAGGAGGGCTGAGAAAATCATATATATATGATTATATGGGTGACTATGTATAGTTACATGATTGTCAATTAAAGCCCATATTTAATATTTAATATATGGGCTTTAGCATTTAATAAAACCCATATTTAATATTTAATACATGAGCCTTAAATGATATTTAACATGTAGGCTTTAATTAATATGTCATGTCACAACTATATATATATTTGGGATATTGGTCGTCAATTCTGAAATCATTACACATGTATACTGAAATTGAACTACCACGTAAGTGGATGGTGGATAGTGGGAGCTATATATAGTAAATATATATACATGTATCTCGTTACATGATATATTAATTAATATGTCATAATACATTAGTTAAGGCCCATATTTAATATATATATAACTATATACATGTATATTGAGTTACATATTTAATTAAATAAATAATATTTAATTAATATTAACATATGACCTAATTATATATATGCAGCATATGTACAATTACACATGTAACATAACAATTAAAGTGATGCAGCTGGAAGTCAAGGAAAGCCAAGGATTGCCAGCAACCTTCAGAAGCTAGAAGAAGCAAGGAAGGATTCTTCCCCACAATCTTCTGTAGAGGCATGGCCGTGCCTTGATTTCAGACTTCTAGATTCCAGAACTGTAAAATAAAATAAATTTCTGTGGTTTTGAAACCACTTAGTTTTTTATGCTTTGTTATGGCAACCCTAGAAAGTTAGTATAGATTTTTTTTCCTGCTCCTTAGCCAATTGTGTGCTTTACATGTCTTTGATTCTGGCTCCCTGTTTGAAATGTCATTGTTCACATTCTCAATGTCATAGCTCAACTATTAACCCTGGCCAAATTTCCATGACTTTCTTTGGTGGTATTATTTGCTCATACATGCATTTCTTTGAAAACATATGTAATCATTTATGAAAACAATGGAAAAATATTAAGTTGTTTACGCATTTTGCTGTTAAATTACCTTCTCAAGAAAATATTCTTATGACAACTGTGCAATAAGTTCTAGTAAATGACTGAATGAATGTCATTTCCCAGTTCTCATGTTTTCATTATTTGAATTTACCATGTAAACAGACTGGTAGTATTTTGAAGTTAATAGTCATGGTATCATTTTTAAAACATTCATTTTAACATATGTTCAAAGGTTTATATGCTAATTATATGAAATAGTATAATATTCTGTAATATTTAAGTAGGAAAACATCTTCATTTTAATATTTACAGCATTAGCTATATCTGTCTCATTAAAACGAATGATTCTTGAATGTGAAATGTTGAATATTTTTCTCATTGTAAACATGAATTGACATATATTTGCATAAATAATATTGAACTTCTTATTCAAATTGTCAGGAGAAGTAAAAAGCTTTCCAATCTGAATAGGATACGTTAACATACAACTGAAAACAGATGTTAAGAGAGATCACAGAAAGATAATTGCAGTTGTTACTAATTTTAAAATATTTTCTTTCCTAATTAAAGGAAGAATAAATGATCCCATGAAAGAATTACCCAAAGTATTAATAGTGCAAATGCCTAACTGAAATTATTTACATGTATCCTTTTTTCCATATCACATTAAACATTTACCACAAGTAAAGACAGAGTCTAAATACATCTATAAAAAACCTTCCGAACAAAAGGAAAAAGATCATTTGCTATTTATATTAAAGAGGAAAATCAAGGGAGGAGTAAATTACATAACAAATTTAAGTTATCTCCTGTTTCTAATCAAAATAATAAGAAGAAAAGGGATGAAATAAATGGAACAGGGACACAATGTGTCTAATGTTTTATCAACAAGAATAGAAAGTGATACAAGGACATTCTTGAGATAATCAAGTGAATGTCAGATATGGGAGGGGTACTGCTAGTCTCACTGCTGTGATATACAATTGATTGTTCAGGACTCTGCAGGGAATTGCGCAGCACAAAACGAATACAAATTAGCTCTCCCCATAGTTCAAACATGTGCGAGTCCCTCTCTCACATGAAGGAGCAAGCTGAGAATTTGGAAATACCTTTAACTTTGTTATTTTATTCGATGCCCAATAAAGCAAAGAAGGGAACAATCTCCAACACCTGGAGTAGTATATTAAATTGTATTAAATAGTATCAGTGGGTGATGGTTAGATAATAAATTAGAATGAGGAGAGGGATGCTGGTAAACAGTGCATAATAGGGATATGAATCAGTAGAATTTTAGGAAAATAAACCCTAATTGGAAGAAAATGCAGAACTCTAATGTGAGTTTGATGTTTACAGATCCAGTTGTTTTCCCTCTAGTCTAAAAGTAAGATATATGAGTAAAAGACCAATAAAAAAAAATTGGCACTCTCCTGTGTGGCTGTTCTTTTCATTCCAGTAAACTACAAATAGAAAAAAAAAAAAAATCAGGGAAAGTATGCCACAAGGTGATTCCATTGGTGCAATAAAGACAATGCTGTGACAAAACTTGTAATGAAAAGCAATTTGGACTGTTGGACTCTGATGATCTAGGGAAGGAGTCGGGGTTTGTGAAAGTCACTAATGGCTTTCTGCACACACTTGGGGAAAGTTTTGTTTCTCTCAAAGGCATTCATAATATTGGACAAACAAAGGGAAATTCTTTTTTAAAAATCTGCAAATTGTTTTGACTCTTGTATACATATTCCTTCTTTATATGACATAGAATAGTAGCAGAAAAAATACTTGGATTAAACCAGGATTTGAATACTAATTCTATTAATAACTGGCTGTGGCCCTAGTCATTTCTTCTAATTTTGTCCAATGCAATGTGTTTATTTATAAATCAAGGGTGATATGACCCTGCTTCGTAACTGCATTAGCTTAAATGAAGAGTATCTGTAAACGACAGTATCATGCCTGGGGTTTTGCTTGCCCTCAAAAAATATCAGATACCTTTGTGGCTACACCTAAACCACGGGGGTGCACATGGTCACCTGCGGGAAATAGATCACTCAGTATTCAAAATAAATTTGGTATGTTTTATTATATTCAAAGATCACTACATAACACAGTAGGTAGAAAAGAAAAAATATGTATATATAAAGGAAAAATGTATATATAAATATATATGAAAGAAAAAAGTATGTGTGTTTATGTATATATCTTTATTTTTTTATTTATAGATTTTTTTTTTTTTTTAGACAGAGTCTTGCTCTTTTACCCAGGCTGGAGTGCAGTGGTGCAATCTCAGCTCACTGCAACCTCGACCTCCTGGGTTCAAGCCTTTCTCCTGCCTCAGCCTCCTGAGTAGCTGGGATTACAAGATGTGCCAACATGCCTGGCTAAATTTTGTATTTTTAGTAGAGATGGGGTTTTGCCATGTAGGGCAGGCTGGTCTCGAACTCCAGACCTCAAGTGATCCCCCGCCTCAGCCTCCAAAATTGCTAGGATTACAGGAGTGGGTCACCGCACCTGGCTATGTGTATATCTCTAGAAAGAAGGCTACCAAGAGACCAGACCAAAATCCCTGAGGCTAGTACCTACTTGCCATGAACTGAGGAAAGCAATAATGTAGGTGGGTAAGCTAGCATGCCACAGTGGTGAATAAGACTACTGATTTTGGAGGCTGAGAAATCTGGGATTAATATCATTGGCACTTGAGAACTTTGCAATCTTGGGTGTGTTAACTATTCTTCTAGTGACACAGCTTTCTCATCAAATGTGGATATTACTAGTATAAATCTCACAGTCAATGAAATAATTAAATGTGGAAAAGCTTAACTTAAATAATGAAAATGATAATAATATCTACATCATACTTGTCTTAGAATATTTTCTGTCAAGTTGTAAATGTTCTATAATTATAATTATTCTGTTATTGCTATCTAGTAATATTGATTTTAATTTGGAGACAGTATTTATATTTATTAATGATATTCACTCCATGTGAACTCAGTAATAATAAAATACATTTATACCTCCCAAATAACATATACTTAAATATAACACTCAGCTTGTATTAGAGCCTGGCCTAGCATGCTGTCCTTCTTAATTTAGATCTACAGCATCCTTATGTGAATTTGAATTTTCTTCTTAAAGTCTGGGGAGTGGGAGGGATTGGGAAGTAGTTTTGTGAGTTTCCTTTATCTCAAGTCATAAAATGATGCCAAGTTGCATTCACCATGATGCCATTTAAGTCTTGAGTTTTCTTTGCAAGAAATTACGTATTATGTATGTGTGTGCATTCAGCTTTTATTTTTGTGTCAGTTTTAAAACTGTTTTTCTTAGAACGTGTTCATTGTATTTATATTGCTCAAATTTATTTCATAATGTTGGTTTTAGAACTATTTTATTAACATTGCAATAAACATAGGTTCTATATTAGTGCTAACATTTTAAATACTAATATTGTTTATGTATTAGTTTATGTATAACTACTTTATACATTTCTTGATTTGTTTCTATAGATATATCAATTTTATGAGTCTCATAGCCAGTTCTTGGTTTAATAACTTTCTGTGGTATGTTTCTTTATTAATTTCTGCTGTTTTCTTTGTTATTTCATGTTTCACACTTTTACTTTAATTTGCTGTTTTTGTTCTAAAATCTAAAGAAGAAAGCTTAGTACATTGATTTTCAGCCTTGCTTTCTATTACACACATTTAAAGAGATTATTGTTCCATTAAGTATTATTCAGCTGCAACAGCCAAGTTTTGGAATGAAACACTTTTATTAACATTCACTTCAAAGTATTATTTAACACCCACTGTGATTTGTTCATTGACCTATCAGGGTATATTACTTAGTTTCTAAGCATTGAATATTTTCTAGCTATCTTTTTGTCACTGCCTTCCAGTTTAATTCTATTGCAGTCAAAGATGTATCCATATGCTTTATACCCTTTGAAATTTGTGAAGTAAATAAACTTGGAAGAATAAAATTCCTTGCAAACAATTAGCTTGAATCTGATTTCTCAACCAAAGAAAACAAAGTGTAACGTTTTCAAAATACTGAAAGAAGGATCATCTCAGAACTCTAGTTCCAATGAAAATATCCCTTAGACAGACAAAAGCAGAAAATTCATCAGCAATAGACCCACACTGAAGTAAATTCTATAGGGAGTACTTGAAGTAGAAGAAAATCCTATGCCTCACAGACCTCCTGATGCATTTTATGTTACATGTTTTCCAAATATTTCTTGTTATGCCCGTGTCTATCCTATGGAAGGATAGGACTTGGGGCTTCTTAACCTTTCAGGTAACAACCTTTTTTAGTTTTGGCCAAGGATTGTGAATGAAAATAATGTGTGTCACTTTCTGAACAGAGCATTTATTTAATATCTAATAACTGCCTATATGGCATTTTATAATACATTTTGGAAACTATTGAAAGATCAAATGAAATGGTGGAGGATCAATCAGCTCAGACTTGAATGATTTGTCTGAGTAGAACTTTCCATGATGATGTTGTCTTAAAAATATGTTTTATTTTGTTTTTAATTGACACACAAATGTATATGTTTATAAGGTACAATGTGATGTTTTGATACATACATAAATTGTGTAATAATCAAATCAGAGGAGTATCTTTTACAGTTGTGTGTCTTTCCCTGAAAAGTGCTGATATGTTCTTAAGTTAATAAAGTAAGGAATAAAATCAGTGATGCTATGTTTTCTGTTTAATTAGAAAACAAATTTTTCACTTAATATTATATTCCTCAGTCCCATCCATGTTGCTGCAAATGAAATAATTTCATTCTTTATAGTTGAATAATATACCATTGTGCGCATATATATATATATATATATATATAATATTTTCTTGATTCATTCATCTGTTCATGGACAGTTAGGTTGATTTCATATCTTGACTACTGTGAAGAGTGCAGTAATAAACATGACAATGCACATATCTCTTCAATATAATGCTTTCTTTCTTTTGGATACCTACCCAGAAGTAGGATGTTTGAATTATATAGTAGTTCTATTTTTAGTTTTTTGAGGAACCTCCATACTGTTCTCCACAGTGTCTGTACTAATTTACATTCCCCTTAAAGTGTTTCAGGGTTCTCCTTTCTCCTTACCCTTGCCAGCATTTGTCATTGCCAGTTTTTTTGGATACAAGTTATTTTAACTGAGATAAGCTGGGTACAGAAAGACAAATACTGTATCTTCTCATTCATATGTGGTAGCTAAACAAAATGAAGTCATGAATATAGAGAGTAGAATGGTGCTTACCAGAGGCTGGAAAGGGTACTAGGGAAGAGGAAATAAATGGGATTATTAATGGATACTGAAATACAATTAGATAGACTAAATAAGATCTAGTATTTAATAGCACAATTTGGTAACTATAGTTAATATAATTAATATTGTTATATATTTATATATAAATATATAAATAATATATCCTATATTTTAGATAACAAAAGTGGTATTAGAATGTTCCTAACACAAAGAAATGATAAATGCTTGAGGTGATGGATGCACCAATTACTCTGATTTTATCATTACACATTGTATGCTTCCATCAAAATGTCACATATATCCCATCAATATGTACAACTATTATGTATCTGTAATCACTGAAAATAAAAAA
>NW_016815681.1:117870-132649 GCF_001698545.2 Rhinopithecus bieti | reverse complement strand
ATAATATATCCTATATTTTTAGATAACAAAAAGTGGAATTAGAATGTTCCTAACACAAAGAAATGATAAATGCTTGAGGTGATGGATGCACCAATTACTCTGATTTTATCATTACACATTGTATGCTTCCATCAAAATGTCACATATATCCCATCAATATGTACAACTATTATGTATCTGTAATCACTAAAATAAAAAATTTAAAATAATTTTCAGTGGTGCATACATCATACATTTTTTCTCTGAAATGTTTAAATAACCGCTTCTTTTCTTTTGCTGATCCTTGGAGAATGGATCTCGCAGGATGTGATGTTGAAGGCATTTTCCAAATGTTCACTCAATGATTAAGACATTTCAGATTTAATGTTTACATAGGGAATTCATCAATCATGGCTGTCACTTTGGAAGATGATGAGACCAGGACATTGAAGAAAGGCTTTTTCCTTTGTGTTACATTCCGATACCTCTGCCTTACTATTGCTTTGGACATAAGAAACAAACTAATCTCTTTTCCCCATCTCTACTTTCTATTGCTTACAACAGCTACATTTTGTCCCAAAAATTGAAACCCCTCTAGCTATTTTAAACAGAAAGGCAGTTGCTGCAACAATTTTATAAAGTATTGGAAAGGCTAGATGAGTGAGAATCACATAGCCACTGCTGAAGCTATTGATCTAAGGATAAGAAACCCAGGATCAGGGAGCTGCAACTGAATCTGTGATATTGCCTTACACATCCATGAGCCTGTTGACTGAAATAGAGAGATACCTAGGTCCTCACAGGCTTGGCTTTTCTTGTTAAATAAAGAAAAAAAGCACCAGTAAATTGGCGTTGGCTTCTCTTTTATCTTGTAAACCTTTTAAGTTCCTATAATCGATAAAACTTAATTTGCATCTAGAACATCTAGCAAGAGATTCTTGGAAATACAGTTTTCAGCTTTGCCATTACTGCAAAATAGCAAGGCACGTAGGAGGTACAAATGGATGTTAAGAACTAAGCAACCCTAACTAACATGATCAAAATGTCTCAATTTTAATTTAATGGAAAATGCTTTCCCTTTCACAAATCCTGTTGGAGGAAGTCTAACAGCAAAGTGTTGTTAGTGTTTTTCTCCATTTTAGAGGGAAAAAACATATTTAGAATAATTTCTTTATTTTGTTAATCACTAATAAAGACACTGGCAACAATCTTGCCTTGGGTTCACACTGGACTTTGGTCTAATTGTCTGGTACATTCCAGTTATATCCCAGTTGCAATATCATTGACTATGTACTCCTCTCAGGTCAGGAGCTTGTGATTAATCTCATGTTTTGATGTATACACAACACTGTTACCATCTCCATGCAAGCAACCAATGACTGAGAGTCTAAATATAATTGAGACAATTCCATCTGTTTTTACTTTCATTATATGCCTGTCTTACTTATGTAGAATTGATTTTTTCTGATAATCTAATGGACATTTTTTGTCAACTCTAAGGAGAGGATCTATGTGATTCGTTGCCTTACTTTACTGTTTTTCTATCAAATCCAGTTTGCTGGTTTTGCAGCAATTGTTTGCATGGTTCTGTGAATTGATAGCTAAAGGTACGGAAATGCAGAGCATTTCATTGGGAGGACGGATTGGTTCAACACGCCTGATTATGATAGACCACTTCCAAGAGCTTACAGTGTTAACTAGTCTTTTGATATATTTATATATTCAGAAAATATTTCTACATTTCAGTTTTTCAATAGTTAGTTTTGAACCAGGTAGGAAGTTCATAAACTGAAAGTATTCACTCTTGGGATCATGGGTCTCATCGATGGACAGTGGCATAGGTCTAGCTCAAATTCCCCATATTGTAATCTACCAAAACCTTGAATTATAATTCTGTGCTTTTCACCTTCTTCATGAATTATGAGAAGGAAACTGGGATGAGAAGACAACTGCTAAGTTACTTCACTAATTTATAAATTTCTGCATACTTGTTGTTTAATCATATATCATTAGCATATTTCCCATATATGTTATATAACAACATTAGAAAGGGAAGAAATGCAAAAATAATATTACTTCTCTAACTTGCAATGTACAAGACTATGCAAAGAATATTATTTGGACCACTTCATTTTATTTGCCACATTTCTTTTATATATTCCGTATCACATTAAGTTTCTTCTTGACTTTCTATCCTACACTAATGATAAATGACAGGGAAGGTGGTAATGGGAGTGTGGCAATGACTGTGAACGCACACATCAACCTGAGGAAACAGTAACGTGAAGTGACTGACTTAGGATGGTAATGAGGATGGTAACATTTAATGCTATTTTCTAGACTTGTTAAAAGAAATAGATATTGTATCACACTTAGCTTATTATAATTTTGTCATAAAATATTCACTGAACAGTAGTGCCTAAAACACACTTTAAAATATTACTGCACACTGTCCAATTTTCAAATTTAAAATAAACTAGCTGGTTGATCTGCAAATAATTCTATTCATTCAGAAAACGGAGAGTTTCCTGGGCATACAATTTCAACTTAAATATTTTCTTTAAGGAATATTCGTGATTTTTAAAAATTAAATTTGATTGAGATGACGTGAAGTTTAGTTTCTCACCTGATTTTCTGAATTTATTTTAAAATATGTACTGCTAGATAGGGGTTGATCTGCAAATAATTCTATTCATTCAGATAACTGAGAGTTTCGTGGAAGTATAATTTCAACTTAAATATTTTGTTTAAGAAATATTCACGATTTTTAAAAATTAAATTTGATTGAAATGACGTGAAGTTTCGTTTATCACCTGATTTTCTGAATTTATTTTAAAATATGTACTGCTAGATAATTTTTCAAGGGCTGCATATATGTTGAGTTATTGTATTCTTCATATTTTTCTATTTTTATGTTTGACAGATGTCGATCTTTGATATTTAGAAAAACTGATACATTTTATTATTCTGTCACTCAAAATATAAGAAGAGATGGCTCAGTACATGCCTTTGAAGAATGTGCTAGCAGGGCTATAGAGATGATTTTAACATGTATCCTGTCCTGAAGGAGGTCACAGTTCAGGAAATAACTTACAGCTATAAATAGTACAGTTTAAGTAAGTTTCAAGTATATGATCCAAAACATGGATAAAATATTTTTGCAAGTTGTATAGATAACCAACCTCTTATAAAAAATTCTTTCCATGGGTTAGGTAATTTTTAATATTTGACTGCATTCCTTAGGTATATTTCAAAACTATTATAAATTTAATTCAAATATGCCATAAGTATAAAGTAGAAAATATAAAATGTAAACTAATAAAAGAGTGATGGTTTTCTACCTTAGCATCCCGTATTTTTTTCTTAAGCAAATCAATTTGCTTTCTACTCATTTTCACACAATCTCAGGACCAAATATCATTTTCTCTTTACCTTTCAAACAAATGAATTGCAATTTATTATAATAATGTTTTGCATCCTAACTCCAAAAATGACTTACCTAGTATAAGGAAGTATGAAAAGCAATATGTTCCTCTGAAATAGGAGTTTATTTTTCCTCAAATCTGTTCTTCCTATCCCCCTAATGTAGGGATGCCACGGTGTGCCACCCTTATAACCTCTCAGTGCCTAGGTCTTCCTTCTTCCAATTCTTGAGACTGTTGGCTTTTGATGACTCACATTCTAGTCATTCTCTAAAAATTTATTTTTGTGAAAGAGACCAGCCTCATCAAAGATTATACTTCTCTCTGTGGGAAGCCAAAATGCATCACTAATACAAAGGTTAAAAGACTTGCCTGGATTCAGAAAATCTCTAGAGAGTCATTCCAGCTCCAGAGCTCCCTGTGGAATTGGCTGGTTTGTGTTGTGAAAGGCTTCCAGACACACTTTTTACTCTGACCAGTCCTTTTCCCCTCATTTTTACGTAAGTCTTATTCGTTATAGAACTCTCTTCCACACAAATTACTGTTTCATAAATTTGGAAACATAATATTCTTGGAAACAATAAACACCTGGTATCAAAACAGGTCCTAAGAAAGTCTCTAAAATAGGATCTGTAGCTGTGTTATCCACCGCGCGTGCAGCAAGCAAGATCCCTTTACTGGTGGAAGGTGGGTGCTGATGGCATGCTGTACTCTTGACACAATAAACTATCTACTTGTGGTGGTATACAGGATGTCATAAGGAGGAAGTGTCCTAAGAAGTACAATATCTCATGTCTTTCAGGGAATTGAGGGAAATAGTAATTATAATGACTATGAAATTAAATGGCTTTTTGTAGGTGTTAGTGATGCATTGGAGAAGGATGATGAAAAGCTTGGGGTAATTAAATATTAATTTAATGTGAGTGAAAGCAGAAGATGTCTTAAGTGCTTAAGTGATATATAAGGAGATTCTTATATATTGCCTTGCAGGGTTAAAAACAACAACTGTAGATTAAGCCCAAGACTTAATTATTAGGGTAGCATTTTACCAGAGAAATTTTAATTCTCCAGCCAAACAGTCTGTTACATATGGCTGAGCTTCTGTTTGATAAGGCATGGGGCTCTAAACTTGCATGGGTACATATGCACTTCAACTCTTGAATACTTAGACTGCCCTGAACATTCTGGATCTACATAAGTAGACTACCCATTCCCATTACAGGTTAGTGGATCCCCTCATGTGAGAAGATGAATTGTAAGAAAACATGTGATCTCCCCCTCAGTATGTGCCCTTACTTCCCATTCCTGGCTGCCAGACCAATAACGGCATCTTACAATTTAACCTGGTCACAGAAGTGTTGACTCTACAAGAGACAAATGGCTCTACACAAAGGACTTATATGACCTAGCCAATGTAGGAATGAGAGCCAGGGAAACGTAAATAAAACTGAATTTTCAGGATATTGGATTGAAGAAGTTATGATTTAAAATTCATAAAATGATAGTGTATCCATATGGAAGCATTCTTCATTGATATATAATTTACCATCATGACAATAACCCAGAAGTGGCAGACATTCTAGGATGGCTCTTGAAATCTTGAAGAAATAATGGTCATGCCTAAGGAAGTAAAAATGGCAGAACTGCTGAGACAGATGATAGAGGAAGAAATCAAAAGACATATAAGTGGACAGAAAATATATACTTATACTATATGTTTAAATATAAATATTTAAACACATAAGGCTAGAAAAACAACTAAAGAAGTATGTTCCATAATATATCCCGAAAGACACCTGTATTAGTTCATTTTCAGCATGAAATACTAATACTAATGAAGTACTAATACTTCTACTAATGAAGAACTGCCCAAGACTGACTAATTTATAAAGGAAAGGAGTTTAATTGATGCATCGCTGGGGAGGCCTCAGGAAACTTAAAATCATGGTGGAAGGCAAAGGAGAAGTAGGCACTTTCTTCACAGGGCAGAAGGATGGAGTGAGAGCAAGCAGGGGAAATGCCAGGTGCTCATAAAACCATCAGATCTCATGAGACTCACTCATTATCACAAGAACAGCAAGGGGGATGCTGCTGAATGATCCATTTACCTCCACCTCATCCCACCCTTGACACATGAGGATTATAATTCAAGATGAGATTTTGGGTGGAAACACAGCCAAACCACATTATTCCAACCCCAGCCCCTCCCAAATCTCATGTCCTCACGTTTCAAAACACAATCATGCCTTTTTAACAGTCCCCCAAAGTCTTAACTGATTCCAGCATTAACCCAAAAAGTCCAAGTCCCCAAAGTCTCATCTAAGACAAAGGAAATCCCTTACACCTATGAGCCTGTAAAATCAAAAACCAGTTAATTACTTCCTAGATACAAAGGAGGTACAGGCATTGGGTAAATACAGCAGTTCCAAATGGGAGACATGGGCCAAAATAAAGGGGCTTCAGACCCTATGCAAGTCTGAAATCCAGTGGGCAGTCAAATCTTAAAGCACCAAAATGATCTCTTTTGACTCCATGTCTCACATCCAGGTCACACCAATGCAAGAGGTAGGTTCCCACTCCCTTGGGCAGCTCTACCTCTGTGATTTTGCAGGATACAGACCCTCTCCTAGCTGATTTCATAGGCTAGTGTTGAGTGTCTGTGGCTTTTCCAGGTACATGGCACAAGCTGTTGGTGAATCTACCATTCTGGGGTCTGAAGGACAGTGGCCCTCTTCTCACAGCTCCACTAGGCAGTGACCCAGTGCGGGCTCTATGTCAGGGCTCCAACCCTATATTTCCCTTCTGCACTTCCCTAACAGAGGTTCTCCATGAGGGCTCTGCCCCTGCAACAAACTTCTGACTGGACATCCAGGCATTTCCATACATCCTCTGAACTCCTTCAGTTCTTGACTTCTGTGCACCTACAGGCCCAATACCACATGTAAGCCACCAAGGCTTCGGGCTTGCACTCTCTGAAGCAATGGCCTGAGCTATACATTGGCCCCTTTTAGCCATGACTGGAATGCAGGGCACCAAGATTTGAGACTGCAAAAAGCAGTAAGGCCCTGGGCCTGACTCTCAAAACCATATTTTTCTGCTAGGCCTCAGGGCCTGTGATAGGAGATGCTGCTGTGAAGATCTCTGACATGCCCTAGAGACATTTTTCCCAATGTCTTGGAGATTAACATTTGACTCCTCATTACTTATGCACATTCTTGCAACCCACTTGAATTTCTCCTCAGAAAATGGATTTTTCTTTTCTAACACATTGTCAAGCTGCCAATTTTCTGAACTTTTATGCTCTGCTTCCCTTTTAAACATAAGTTCTAATTCCAAACAATATCTGTGTGAATGCATAAAACTGAATGCTTTTAAGAGCATCCAAGCCACATTTTGAATGGTTTGCTGCTTAGAAATTTCTTCCACCATATACCCTAAATCATCTCTCTCAAGTTCAAAGTTCCACAGATCTCTAGGTCAGGGGCAAAATGCTGCCATTCTCTTTGCTAAAGCATAGCAAGAGTGACCTTTATTCCAGTTCCCAACAAGTTCCACATCTTCATCTGAGCCCACCTTAGCCTGAACTTAATGTTCCATATCACAATGAGCGTTTTGGTCAAAGCCATTCAACAAATCTCTAGGAAGTTCCACTTTCCCACACCTTCCTGTCTTCTGAGCCCTCCAAGTCTCTAGGAAGTTCCAAACTTTTCCATATTTTCCTGTCTTCTTCTGAGTCCTCCAAACTCGTCCAGCTTTTGCCTGTCACCTAATTCCGAAGTCACTTCCACATTTTCAGGTATCCTTATAGCAGTGCCCCACTCTTGGTAAAAATTTACTGTATTAGTCCATTCTCATGTTGCCATAAAGAACTGTCCAAAACTGGGTAATTTATAAAGGAAAGAGGTTTAATTTATGCATTGCTGGGGAGGCCTCAGGAAACTTACAATCATAGTGGAAGGCAAAGGAGGAGCAGGTACCTTCCTCACAGGGCAGCAGGATGGAGTGAAAGCAAGCGGGGGAAATGCCAGATGCTTATAAAACCATCAGATCTCATAAGACTCATTCATTATCTGGAGAACAGCATGGGGAAAAATGTCCCCATGATCCAATTACCTCCACCTGGTCCTGCCCTTGACAAATGAGGATTACGATTCAAGATGAGATTTTGGGTGGGGTCAGAGCCAAACCTTAACTATACCCCATTTATAAAGCAATGGGGGAATGTGTTAATGAGAGGGATAAATATATCATTAAGAAACTCAATGATGGCTGTCATATGTAGATGATAGGAAATATTATAAAACTTGTTATATCATAACAATGGGAAAAATAGCACCCTGAAATAATAGCAGCCAGGGAACAGGGTGTACATATTAAAAACAAGGTGGGCCCATGCATAGCCTGTGTCCCCACACAGCAACATTACTCTAACTACAGTCACTGTTGTATATCAAGTCTACCAGCGAAAGGATTCAACACTGTGTAGTCGCTAGAGCACCACACCTCGAGACATTCCACCTTCCTCTTTGTAACAAGTACCGACATTGATCCTTTTAAACCATGATAGGGCCAGCATTTTGTCTTGACTGGAATCAGTGTGTATGGCAGAATTGAGTTTGCTTTTCCTGCCTGTATGTCCTTCAATAATATTATCTGAGCATTAAAGGATGTATAAAACACTGTAAAGGTTAAATTCATAGACTAGACTTGAAACAAAATACTCACTCTACAACAAAAGACAGGAGTGAGTATATGACAATAGAATCTGGCAATTGTATCACATTCTGCACCACTGCATCATAACTTGCCAACCTGACAGAGAATAAATGTGGATCCAAGGAACCAGTTTGCAGATGATATAATCCTTTAGTGATGGGATTCTCATCCTTTAAGATGTGGTATACATCCTAATTTAATCATAATTACCTACTGTTTTGCCTCCAATAAATAGAATGCATAGATCTGAAAGTAGAAGTAGTCATAATTACCATCACTCCAGTAACCCATCTTGGTGACATGTGCTTTCTACTCCTACACGCTTAGTCTCTCTGTCTAAAAACCATGGTTTCCAGATGGGAGTCACGTTACTTATACCTGGAGATACAGAAATATCATATTGAATGTTAAGCTGTGACTACCACCTTGTCACTCCAGGATTCTTGTACCAAGAGGTCAGCATGTAAGAAGAGGAGTCACCAAATTTTCTAGGGAAATGGGCTCCTATCATCATGAGATGAGAGGGCTGTGGTAACCCAGGCAACAGGAAAGAAGCCACCTGGCAGCCAGCTGATCTCTTGAATAGTCTCTGCCTTTTTCTTTACCTTCATTCCCAACCCTCTCTTTCTTGGGCTGGGCAATTACTTCCTGTGATTATAGACTCACTCAAGGTGATGACTTCTACAGGAAGCCTTTCATGATAATTCATGCTGCATCAATTGACCTGTTTTCTGGCTATTTTCTCTTAGCAAGTGTCCTGTTACACTGAAGTGGCCTGTCAATGTTTGTAACTTTCTCACCAATACCAGGAATTAGAGCTATTCATCTGTTTCCCCGCTTCCCTCCTCAAGTTTAGCATGATCATGGGCATAGAATAGATGCCAGTGCAGCTTAGAAATGACCCAATTTTAACTCAAGTGACATAAAATTATCATGGACTGAAGTTACAGAAGACCCTATAAAATATTTTCCCCATTGTTTTCCTGCTTTATACTTGTTAATTTGGATTTCTTAAATTAATAAATTGATCCACTCCAAGAAAACCTGTACCCTTAGTATCTTTGAATTTTTTCACTTTTTCTTAGGTGTTACAAAGATTTGTATTTGTGAGAATTTTTCTGAGCTATTGATTTTGGACCCAGGGGAGGAAAACAAGTGCTAAGATGTTGAGCTGAAATTATGAGATGTTCACAAAGAGAAAAAATAAAATAGAAAAGAAAGAAAACCTTCTGCAACAGATATCTCTAAGTACAGGTGAAAGTTTTTCAGATGGTTAACCTTCTCCCTGATTAGACTCCTGGTTGTTATGGTGATGAAAAGTGCTAAATCCTTTGAGGTTTATAAATTAGAATAACAGGATAAGTTATTTTGAATTTATATAAAATCATAAAAGATATACTTTGTAGTGAAGCTAGGGAAGTTAAAGAACTCCCACTAGCTAAGGAAGAAGTCCCAATAAAAAAAGCAGATGTTGTTCAAGTAATACTAGGGTGTTATTAAGGCATAAAATTAAGAACATATTATGAAGTATTAAAGGGCCAGAAAATTCAGGAATCCCTAAACCTAAGTTGGTCCAATCACCTCCCAACCCAATGTTGTTCCCAAATGAATGGGAATAAACTACAGAAAAGCAGAAAAGGTGGTAGTTTGTTAGCTGAGGATCCAGCACCAAACCTCAATACTAAAATACCAAAACAACTAACCCATGTATATCATTTAGTCAACTCTCCTTGGAGCATCCATAACCCATCACCACCACAGTGCAATTTTGTCTATAAAGTATTACAATTCGCAATGCAAAATATGCAATGTGATAAGAACAGCGTATTGGTAAAATTTTAGATAGTACAATTTACCATGTTATTTCCAATAAAAATTTCTTTTTTTAGCATTTTTACAATCATATTATTTGGTCCCATTTATTTAAAGGCACAGAACACATAACTATTCCATTTAAAATACTAAATTATGTTTTTATATGCCATCATCAATATAGAAATTCATATAATAGAAATTAACAGTTTAGTGGCATGAAAATGTACATCCTCTAGTAGTTGGCAAAATAATCAAGCAACAACAACAGCACAATTTGTCCCTGATGCCTACCACTAAGTAGGCTGAAGCTGCACACTGTAGACTTTAGACCTTCTCAGGTCACAGCAGAATTTCTGTGTCTACGTCTTGATGCTGAGAGTGAGAATAAAATATGTTTATATTGAGAAATCACCCTGGTCTATGAGTAGTGCTGGTACTCACAGTTTTGCTCATATAGAAACAAGAAGGTGAAAGGAACCAATTTCATGAACACTGATAGTCTAACCCTGTTAAAAGTTTTAATACTCTAATGTTTAGTCTGACAGAATGTCCTTTAATCACTCCACGATAAACCCTCTTTATTGTGTATGCAGGAGCAATATGGCAGGAGACACAAAGGATCCCTTTTCTCTAGGTACAATTATTGGGTCCTCAATATTTGTTAACTAAGTGGAACAAATATACTATTCATAGGTCCTCCAACTCTATTAAGTAAAACAGGCACATATATAATTATAAAAGAAGGCACATTACAGCGAGTGCTTGGTAGAAATAACATAAAAACAATGCTAGGTTTTCTATTCCAGTTCAATATTGTTGTGTAACTTGTGATGTGGACACATACTAATACCTCAGGAACTGTGTCTACTGAAGGTAATAATAATGACCTTAATATCAAAATTAGATTTTTCAGCTGATGATGCTCTTCCAGCAGTTTCCACCCTGAAAATTTTATTTGGACAGTGGTCACTTGTCAGAAGTCTGAGGTACTTTATTTGCCAACTGTCAAAATCCAATTGTCCATCGCAGCACTCATCTCCAAAGACCATTTATTTAGTGACCTTGACCAATTTTAAGCTTGTTGGGTACATCACACATTGGCATTGGAGGTGGAAATCAAGAAGACGAATGGTAGGCAGGAACTTACTGAAGCTGATAGGAATCATTTATCTTACTAGCATGATAGAATAATCACATCCTGATAGGGCATATGAGATTCTGGAAGATGATTTTTAAGGACAAAGTCCAGGAAGATTTACAATTTTCAAACTCAGGGATGCTTTCAAACTTGTATGTATTTTCTCTATATAGTTGATGTTCCCTCTTTGGAAATATATAAACATTACTTTGTGTCCAATGATGTTCGGGCATAGAGTATTGCACAAAAGGTAACTATAATATGAGGTATTGAAGATTATAAGCAATAATGTTCTTCCAAGATAAGATATGTGGGGTATAGTGTCTCTTTCTTCATATTTCCATGTTTTCACTAGTATTTTATACTAAAAGTTTATATTATTTTCTTTTATTTCATGTTTTCCCCATTGCAAAAAATTTACTATTTTGTCTATAAATTATTACAATTCACATTGCAAAATGTGCAATGTGATAAGAACAGCATATTGGTAGAATTTTAGGCAGTACAATTTACCACGTTATTTCCAAAAAAAATTCTTTTTTAACATTCTTACAGTCAAATTATTCGGTCCCATTTATCTAACATATAACTATTTCATTTAAAATACTAAATTATGTTTTTATATACCAAAGCGCAAATGAATATTTTGAGAAATAGGTAAACATTTAATGTATAATTAAGTCAGCAGAAATACTCATTTAAAAGGTTAAATATTAGAATTGTTTTACACATTATTCATGAATTATTTGTGGGTGAGCGAGGTTCATTAATGCTTTTTATAACTTTTCTTGTGAGAGCTTTATTTTCCAATCTCATGTTCCTTATTGGTATCAGTTATTTCATGCAGTTGTAAATTGCATAATATGGCATCATCACCCTTTAGAAAACATCCTTACTTAAATTTCTATTTTTTTGAACAAACAATTTATAGTATACAATCAGAAAGCATTTTTTGGTCTCCTACTCTAACTTTCAATGCAGCAAGTTCTTCCTCTTTCCTTGGGTGAAGTCTCATATCTTCTCTGGTCACATTTGTTTAATACAAGGTGGTCTGTAACTGCTTAAAGCATAGAAATGGAACTGATTTGGTACTTGAGTTCAGTTGCACTTAGTATTCAAGAATTTTCAACCTTATACAACGCTGTAGCTACTCCTTACGCAAATGGAGCTTGCTTCAGGCAAGAAAAATCTACAAGACTGCTTTGGTCAGTCTAGTTTTCCTACTGTCTCACTTCCATCCCTCCTCCCTCAATTTGGTTTCTCATGATCTCTAACCATTCTGGGATGGAGCAAGGGAGAAAGGACAGGTAAGAGGAATAGGGAAGTTCTTAACCAGTTCTTTCCTGTACTGAATGGTTATTCTTTGATCTGGCACAATAGCAAAGCTGACACTTTCCTTCAAAGGCCTTGTTCCTGGATAACATCAGCAAGGTTTTTCATCTGGCTTCCTGCTCCTTTTCAATTATTGCTTCATTTGGTAATTCACTTTATACAGAAATTATGTTACAGTCCTATGGTCACTCCAGGTATACTCTTGGGTACAGTTTTAAGAAATTTCAGCCAGCCTTTCACTCATGAGAGACTATATCTTGCTGCTATTTTGAAAATACCCAAATTCCTTTCAGGGATAAACTCTGGAAGTGCAGGCTGCCCAATACATGCAAATCTGCCTTGAACATGCTGAGAGGAGTAGACTTTGGTTTTAAGATTTTCTTGATTGAGGTCTGTAATGTTTAATGTTATGTGTCAACTCAGCTAGGTGACCCAGATGTTTCACAAAACATCAGTCTAGACATTGCTTTTTAAATAAGAGGAACATTTAAATTAGTGGGCTTTGAAGAAAGCAGATTACCTTTCATAATGTGGGGTGCCTCATCCAATCAGTTGAAGGCCTAAAGAGAGTGAAAATTAGTTGAACCTTTGTGGAAGGCAGTGTGGCGATTCCTCAAAGATCTAGAACCAAAAATGCCATTTGCCCCAGCAATTCCATTAATGGGTATCTACACAAATAATTATAAATCATTCTACTATAAAGACACATGCACAAGTATGTTTATTGCAGACTATTTACAACAGCAAAGACTTGGAACCACCACAAATGCCCATCAATGTTAGACTGGATAAAGAAAATCTGGTACATATACACCATGAAATACTGTGCAGCATAAAAAAGAATGAGTTCATTTCCTTTGCAGGGACATGGATGAAGCTGGAATCCATCATCCTAGCAAGCTAACACAGAAACGGAAAACCAAACACCACATGTTCTCTCTCATAAGTGGGAGTTGAACGGTGACAACACATGCACGCAGGGAGGGAAACATCACACACAGGGGCCTGTCGGGAGGTGGGGAGCAAGGGGAGGGAGAGCATTAGGACAAATACCTAATGCATGTGGGGCTTAAATCCTAGATGATGGGTTGATAGGTTCAGGAAACCACCATGGCACATGTATACTTATGTAACAAACCTGCACGTTCTGCACGTGTATCCCACAACTTAAAGTAAAATAAAATAAAATAATAAAATAAAAGAAAAGAAAAATTCTGAGGTCAGAGTTCCTCTGAAGAAGGCATTCTACTTCCAACCTACCTTGGAAATTGAGCTGAAGCATCCGTTTTCCCATGAGTCTCCAGGCTACAGGCCTGCTCTGCAGTCTCTTTCTCTGTTGGTTCTGTTTCTCTGGTTAGTTTTGACGAGAACTTCATGACATTCACGTTACATTCTCCAAAGTAGTCCCAGTAAATCCTTCTCTTACTGGAAGGCCCAGAAGAAGCAGTTCTAATTTCTCCCTATTGAAGGGAACTCTTCTAGGCCTAAGTTTCTTCAGAGAAGCTCCCTTCACAAATCTTTCTCTTGGTACATATCCATCCGCTTTGTTCTTGTGCTAAATAGCATGCTTTCAGGTGCCTGTTTCGTAACTTCTCCAGGGTTTTCTCTATCACTTCACATTTGGTTGTATTTTGCGTTGACTGAATAAGTGTTTCATGGTAGTTCTTCAATTGGAGCCTGAAATTTCTGCTGCATTTGCATTTTATTATCTTAAATTTAAAAATCATATAATTTGTACTTAAGTACCTGTGAAGACACAGTACTTGTAAAGTTTTATTTTGTCACTGATTTTAATTTTGTTTATCTCAGCTGAAAGGTTATTTGATTTACAGTGTATGCTAGTTAATCATTCTTATATTGGCAACACCTTATTTAAAGGCTATGCGATTAAAAGGGCTTACCGGTAAAGACATCACATCAATTCAATGTGAAGCTCTCAGTATCACTCATGTTTGTCAACCTCAACTCACAAGTAAAGCTATATGTCTCATCCACCCACCCATATTTTAGGCTGCCCACTGAAATGTGTGAGCTATTCTTAGCAAATAAATAAATAAATAAATAAATAAATAAATAAAATAGTTTTCTATTTCATAGGCAGATAAGTGGAGGCAAACTGACTCATGGTGCAATATATGAACCAAGCAGTGATGTGTTGAAACCAGTTATACAGTTCATGAGAACGGATAGTTAATTTTTCGGAAATTTTTCAAGCTGGTTGTTAAGTATAGCAATTATTAAAATTGATGATAGCTATGCTAATTATCCTATTTTAATTACTATATACTATATGCATCAAAATATCACTATCTACTCCATGAATATGCACAATTATTATTTCTGAGTTTTAAAAGATATTTTTAAAAATTTAATATAA
>NW_016815681.1:101510-117647 GCF_001698545.2 Rhinopithecus bieti | reverse complement strand
TTAATATAAATAATTTTAAAATTATAGCTAAATAAGTGATGTTAGATGCAAAAACTAAATACTCAAAATACATCACTTCCTTTTTAATGTAACATTTCACTATATCACTGGGAAGCTCTTGAGGTCATTCCATTCCATTATTATCTGTAAAGTGAAGTGCTATATAATGGAGAACTGCTTTACATTTCTCAACAATTTCTCATTTAGTGGCTCAAAATTGGTTATGATAGGAGTATTTACACCATGTAAAGCACTAAAAATAGGCTCTTTTGTAGGAGTGAGCATTATTTTTAATGTACTAGCACATCACTTCCCTTGTTTTGTCTTCTACACCTTGTTTATAATAATCTTTATTTAATTTCAAGGTAAAATCAGATTCTATAATCTGTGTAAGCCAACTGACATAGGGCCAGGTTTGATGCCGTATTGGTTTCTTAGGTAACTGCAACCTAGGATATATTCACAACAACCTTCCGTAAACTTTCTTCTGACATATCTTTGATACATCATAGGCAAGAGCACATGAATTACATAGTCTCTCAGACCCACAGCCCTTATAAATCACCCCTTCAATTATCTGCCACTGAGTTGCCAGAGTCACTTGAACTCTTCTCATTAGTATACCTTGTTTCGACTCAACTTACAGGTATTAATTTAATTAATTCAGCATGGAGTATGAGATATTTTACAAAGGTATTATAATTTTGCATCCATTCAGCAACTGGAAAGCTGCATGATCCTGTTTTGTACAGTACTGTGGTTGAATGTAGTCTAGGTTTAGATGAAGAATTAAGGATATGTAATAATTATCTTAAAAAACTATAAAATAATCAGTTATTCTATTAATAATAAACAGATAACATTTCGAATCCAGATACAACTCTAATTTAGTTTTACTTTAAAATATGACTTATCTTCAAATCCTAAGGATTTAGAAATCTATATACAGAAATTTATTTAACATCATGTGCATTTGTATTAAAATTTAGTTTTGATAAAATGGGTAGTGTATGTAAATATATAAAGATTTTTAATTATATTCAAATTAAATTGTTGGTGTACTTTAATTTTATTTGTTTTGAAACAAAATCAATTCAAAAATAGGACAGACTGTACACATTTGCTAAGGTAAGACAAATATGAATTTTAATCCTAGCTTCAACCCTTGCTCTCTTTGTGAATTTAGGCAACTTGCCAAGTTGCATAACTTCTCTAACCCCTTACCTAAAAAGCAGCATATTTTACATCTTAGAGTTGGTCTGATAATTCGAAGAAATTACACAAGTAAATACATAGCTCTGTCATTTAGTAAGCAAAGTTCAGTTATCATTTTAATATGCTAAATTTGGGGTATAATTATAGTCCAGAGGGAAAACAAAATACAATTTTAGAAGGAAGCATTTTAAATAGAATTGAAATTGCTCATGGTAGTGTAAATTTAAAACATACATTGGATATGTTATATGCACTGATCCTTGCTTTTGGGCTTGCAAAGGCATGAAGGTACACACAAACCTTCCAGAGCGTATGCAGCTTATCTTAAGATAATCAGTTTCCAGATTCTGGACTTTAAATCTGTCTTTCAAAGTTGCCTGGCTGATAATATGCCTACCCTACTATTTGTGTTTTCTTTGCTCTCCACTTTCTACAGTAGGTACTCCCCCACTTTTCAGAAGAAGAGGTTTATATTTTAGCCATCCAGAAGCTTGCTCAAATGCATTATGCAGGTCAAAAGTTCCAGTCACAAAACTAAAAGCAACTCAGAGCAAAAGAGTACTTGAGGTTTTAGAAAGCATTTGTGCTGGTTATGTGACCTACTTCATTCAATTTACATACTTAAGATGAGGCATATATTAGAAATAATTCAGAAATGGGATGGTTGTTTAAGGGGAAACCTATTAGCCAGATTATTTGGATTGAAAATGAGTTCAGATTATTTTTTTCATGACACAAAGTAAGTCTGATTTGGCTGATTTGTTTGACAATAAGCACTGACTTTGCCAATTAAATCACACTGTGACATTATCTATAAGGTGTATAAGATAAATTTGCCGCTTCACAATTTCAAAGAAGATATATTCAATGCATATATATGACACAAAGTATGCTAGAAAAAATGTTGCAACTATTTAAACTTATGATGAAAAATACAGATGTCAGTTTAAAACTGTGTGACAGGCTTTATAGGTTTACAATATTATTTTAAGTTGTCAGTAGAAAAAATATTCGAAGACTAATCTCATAATACATAAACAGTTAAATATTGGATGAAAACTAATAGTTTGGTGTTTAATGTAACTGTACTTACACATAATATTTTATTATTCATCTCAGATAAGAATTTATATGAGTATTATCATTATGTACCGGTAATAGTCATAATTTTCTATGACTTTTCAGGAAATTAGTTAAAGGTACCAATGCCATATCTGTAATATTGATATGGTAACATTTATTTACTGACAAGGGATCCTCTGAGAGTTATCGTTGTATTTTTTTGTTTTGTTTTAAATCATTTTGAGCTTTCTCTATTGGACAGAAATGATTCTAGCTGCTGGGATTCAGAAATGAGATTTATGTTTTCTTTTGTTAAGTGCTGCTCCATTTATCTCACGTTCCAGGGGAACAGCAGGCTACAAGTCTCCTGAATAGGTTCGGGATCAGGTCAAGTGAAATCAAAAACAAAACCCTCCGGGTGGTCTCCCCACACTAGGAGATTTGTGTAGTATCTCCCAGTGAAAGCCTCACTGACACAAGAGTGGACCCCAGCACTATTGCCTAGAGTGATTCTGATTGGTTAATATTTTTATTGTGGGGTCTTGATGGAAACGGTGTTCCCTAATTTAAATAAACCTATAGTCATTAAAAGATATAGTATAAAAAAATTCTGACGTTACAGTAAGTAATCGGGCAGACATAAGCAGGGCAAGAGAGGTCCCCTCACCCATCAAGAATGTCAGGCAACCATTAGGGGATGGTCAGGTGATTGTTAAACTGCCTCTCTAAAATAATAATTGGTCACAAATGGCACCAGGGAAAGGCAGTCTCCCAATAGATAGAAACACCTCATGATGGTGATCAGCAACTTCCCTACAAGAACCCAGGAATGGGCGAGTGGGCTCAAGCATGCACACTCTGAGGCAAAATTGCAGAGTTTAACTTGTATATGACCTTCCTCTAGGAACATGCAACTGGTAAGAGAAGAATGGCCTCCAGTGAGCATGAGCACAACTTCAGTAAACACACTGTGAACGCAGCCCCTCCCAAGTGCTGACAGACCACTGTGCTTGCAGACAGTGCACCCCTAGGGAAGAATCGGGGAGAAGGGAGGCCACCTCCCACGAAGGCATGCCAATATATAAAACCCCAAGCCAAAGACCAAATAGCGCGCTTGATCTCTCAAGTCGCCCACTTAACCCTCTTCCAAGTGTATTTCATTTCCTTTGGTTCCTGCTCTAAAGCTTTTTAATAAACGTTCACTCCTGCTCTAAAACTTGCCTCCATCTCTCACTCTGCCTTATGACTCTCAGTCAAAGAAGGCAAGAATTGAGAAGGCAAATATTGAGGTTGCTGAAGACCTCTATGGATTCAACGACACTAGAGCAATAGGGTCATTTACTGTAAATGTAAGGGTCAGAAGGGCAGAAAGGGAGAAAAAATGATGTTAACATAGTTGATATAGAAAGAATCAAGTACCTAAACTTCCTGGTAAACAGATCTGGATTCTAGAGAAATAAATGTTGGTTTCACGTTGATAGAGCTCCTGAATGGCTTTTAGGAGAAAATAGGGTGATTTTAGATGACATTGGTATCAATTTGTTCACTACTATTACTTTTTATAATTTACTTATTCAACCATGTCTTAATAAAACACAACTAGTGTTATGAAATAATATCACTGATATCGTATCCACTCTGAATATTGAAAATAGATGATGACAAATCATCAAAGTATTGCATTGCGATCAGAGGGTGGAGACCTCAATACAGAACTAGAAAAACTGTACAATTTAAATGGGCTTTTTTTCTAGCAATCTCCTTACAAAAAACACTGAAGTGGACTTTCCTAATGAAGTTTTAGGGGTTATGCTTTTTGTATATGTTTAAAAAAAGTGAATTATTTGAATATAAAATACAAACCCATACTTATTTCAATATAATGAAAATAAAGACAGTGGGATTAAAAAATGAGTTTTTTCCTAACAATTTTCAGTATATGTTTACCGTTTGGGGAAAGTAGGCAAAACATGTACAATATTGTTGAGAAATAGGGAAAAGAAACAATCTATTTAATTAAATGTTAAAAAATGTTTAAATATACTTTAAGTTCTGTGATACGTGTAGAACGTGCAGCTTGTTACATAGGTATACACATGCCATGGTGGTTTGCTGCACCCATC
The DNA here is from genome assembly GCF_001698545.2 of Rhinopithecus bieti. NCBI lineage: Eukaryota > Metazoa > Chordata > Mammalia > Primates > Cercopithecidae > Rhinopithecus > Rhinopithecus bieti. The sequence goes on along the minus strand of NW_016815681.1, from coordinate 113,247 downwards.
AACCCACCATCTACATTAGGTATTTCTCTTAACGCTATCCCTCCCCTAGCCCCCCACCTCCTGACAGGCCCTGGTGTGTGATGTTGCCACCCCTGTGTCCATGTGTTCTCATTGTTAAACTCCCACTTATGAATGAGAACATGCGGTATCAGGTTTTCTGTTTCTGTGTTAGTTTGATGAGGATGATGGATTTCATCGTTATCCATGTCCTTGCAAAGGTCATGAATTCATCTTTTTTATGGTGGCATAGTATTTCATGGTGTATATATGCCACTTTTTTTTATGCAGTCTATCAATGATGGGCATTTGAATTGGTTCCAAGTCTTTGCTATTGTGGATAGTGCTGCAATAAACATATGTGTGCATGTGTCTTTACAGTAGAATGATTTATAATCCTTTGGGTATATACCCAGTAATGAGATTTCTGGGTCAAATGGTATTTCTGGTTCTAGATCCTTAAGGAACCTCCACACTGTCTTCCACAATGTTTGAACTAATTTACACTCCCACCAACAGCATAAAAGTGTTCCTATTTCTCCACATCCTCTCCAGCTTCTGTTGTTTCTTGACTTTTTAATGTTCGCCATTCTAGCTGGCATGAGATAGTATCTCATTGTGGTTTTGATTTTCATTTCTCTAATGACCAATGATGATGACCTTTTTTTCCATATGTTTGTTGGCCGTATAAACGTCTTCTTTTGAGAAGTGTCTGTTCATATCCTTTGCCCACTTTTTAAGTTGAGTTTGTTTTTTTTTTCTTGTAAATTTGCTTAAGTTCCTTGTAGATTCTGGATATTAGCCCTTTGTTAGATGAATAGATTGCAAAAATTTTCTCCCATTCTGTAGGTTGCCTGTACACTCTAATCACAGTTTCTTTTGCTATGCAGAAGCTCTTTAGTTTAATTAGATCCCATTTGTCAACTTTGGCTTTTGTTGCCATTGCTTGGTGTTTTAGTAATAAAGTCTTTGCCTATGCCTATGTCCTGAATGGTATTGCCTAGGTTTTCTTCTGGGGTTTTTATGGTTTTAGGTCTTGCACTTAAGTCTTTATTACATGTATCTTTGGGTTTCTTTAACGAAGAAATTTTCAGGATCACTATAAAACCCACTTTCTTAATTATCTGTACAGACATATTGACTAAGCTTGAAATTAGGAAATGATGTTTACTATTTTTTAAGTTCGGTTTTTGTTAGTTTGAGGGAGAAAGGGCACACCTCCCCATTTGTATCTCTATCCATTTGATCTTTGCAGTAGCAGATGCAATCCAGATTTATAAAATGAAGCATCGGAGAAAATAATTCAGTGAAATGTGTGTATTATGACACTGTTAAAATAAAAGTTAAAGGTTACTTCCCCAAAGTCTTTAAAAACTAATCCTGAAGGCCTGAGTCTGACAGATACCTATTCCTATAAAACAAACAGAACATAACTGACAGTTAAGTAGATCTTAAATACTTTTTTTATGACTCTAAATATGTACAATGTCATCAGGTCTAAAAATTGCTTAGACCTTGAGAATGATTAATCCTACTTTGTTTTCAAATCACAAGCAATTATATTCCAAAGAATAATTTCAAGGTTGTATATTATTTTGTTGCTACCTATATATTTTGTTTAATTTCTAGTTCTAATAAAGGTAATATTCAGTTTCAGAACTTAGAAATAAAGCAGAAACATTTACACTACCTATGTTTCTATGGCTACCAATGCATTTATAAACACTTAGCTATTCTTAAAATTTAGAAATGAAGTGTCAGTGACTTAGTGAACTATTTTATTCTGCATTTCATGAGGCACTAGGAACATTTCTTGGAATAAGCAGGAACATAGGAAGGAAAGAGGGATACCAGTAAAACATTCCTGTATTCCATTAGCCAAGCTTTACAACAGAAAACTTCATAAAAATTTTTAAAGTTGCTATTTCATTCTGGGTGACTTCATAGCAATAGGCTTCACTCAATTTTATAATGCTTCCCAGAAAATGTCTTTACTTAGATTGAATGTTATGGATTTCTTTTGCAGATATGCATTTAATGTTCCATTTAAGACATAAACAGAATGAAGTCTGCCCTGGGATAGCATACTTGGGATTTGTGAGCATTTTCTTTGATTTTATCTTTTGAAGTGCAGTAACTCTAAGTTGTATTGTACTAGGTTGTCATTTTAGGAGAGCTGTTTTGTGGTAGATTTTGCTATTATACAACTAAAAGGCCTTTTGTTGTTAAATAATAGATAACACAAAACTCCCACTTTTATCATATTACATTTTTCTCTTATTAATAGCTCATTTAAAAATGTAATGGAGAGTCCTATGTCAGAATCATGAAAATTATCTGAGTAAGAATTTGTTAAAATATATCTTGTTACCATTCTAGTGGAAATCTACTCTGAGAGCATGTAGGATATACTGGTTTTGTTCTTGAAGTAGAAAGAAATAATTCAAATAAAAACCAATATGACAAAAATTATTACATACTATATTGGATGACTCATTAATTTTCTTTAAATAATAATGCAGTCCTTTATTGCGCTATAATCTGACTTTTACAGAAATGTGCCCCTTTTTATGTCATTAAAGAGGAATTTAAATTGCAGCAATATTATTAAGGGGGATATATCTATTATCTATTTTATTGTGTTTTATGATATACATGAAGACATTGGGGTATATTAGTCATTGCATTAATGAGTAGATACTGTGCTGTGTAGAATTTTAATGCACAAATGGCATTTACATTGGTTATTTATCTTTTATCTTAAAAAGTGTGCCTGTAGTGGTTATCAAAGGCTAGGCTAATGCTGTATCTCCTCTATACAGACACAGGGAAGGCATTGGCAGGTTAATAGGACAAATCAGAACTCTTATTTTTAATATTTTTTTGAGATGGAGTCTCACTCTGTTGCCCAGGCTAGGCTAGAGTGCAGTGGCGCAAACTTGGCTCACTGCAACATCTGCCTCCCAGGTCAAGCGATTCTCCTGCCCCAGCCTCCCAAGTAGCTGAGACTACAGGTGCCCACTGCCACAGCCGGCTAAATTTTTTTATATTTTTAGTAAAGATGGGATTTCACCATGTTGGCCAGGCTGATCTCAAACACCTGACCTCAAATGATCCACCTGCTTCAGCCTCCCAAGAAAAATCAGAACTCTAATACTAACCTCTCTCTACCTTACTCATGAAAGTTTAGAAGATTAGAGAAGTTGTTGCTATGTTTGTGACAAATCAAAGAAAGATAACTCCTACTCATGCATATTCACTCCACAGTGTAATTACTTTGGTTGAAAATCTCACTTTGATTTTAATAGCTAACAGTTTTGGGGCAAGTTACTTGGTATCGCAGTCTCTCTGTTTCTGCCTCTTTAAGAAGTGAATAACAAAAACTAAACAATGGGATTGTTATGAAGATTAAAGTGTTAATATGCATAGGAACCACTTAGAAATGGCCTGGTACATGGTATATGTTGCATAGGAGATTATTATTATTATTATCAGTATTGACTGTAGTACTAAGCAGGAAAATTGTTGTAGAAAGCCCCAGAATTTCCATGTCCTGATTCTGCAAATACTTGATTCTTTGCAGCTTACTCCATCAAAATTATTCCAAGTCAGCCCAACCAAGATAATTTCTGCAACATGCAGCGGGTCCTGTCAGAGCTCCTTTCCTCCCATGGTGACTCTTTGAGTCCAGTTACTCATTGCCATATTGTTCCCTTTTGCTATTCTGTCCCACTCCATATGCCAACAGCAATTCTTAGGAGAAACCCTAACTGTAAGTGATCCAAAGCACAAAACGCATTTACCTAAGTTGTTATGAGGAAAGAGGGACACAAGTAAAATATGAGTGTAGCCTAACATATGGCCTAATGGTGAGTATAAAGAAACATAAAACCTAACTTGCTTTATAAGGAAGCAAATTACAAGTGTCATGAGAAAGAGGTGGCAGGGGCTATAGGAACTTAGAGGAAAGCTAAGTTCCTCTTCTCAGGCAGAAAAAAAAATAATACTGAAAAAGGTAATAGAAAAAACACAGAAGTAAAAGGGCACTTCATGCAAGGGGAATAGCTTTTATGAGGGAGAACAGCATATAAAGAGGCTAATATGTAGACTGCTTTATATGGAATAATGTTGTTATTGGACATTATGGATTTGTTTATTTACCCACTTATATAGCATTCACACCAGGCACTTTGGTAAGCACTTTCCAATTATAGGCAAATATATTCCTTAACAATAAACATGAGAAGGCTGGTGTGATAATGTTGATGTCAGACAAAATAGACTTCAAGACAAGACATATTAAAGAGGGGCCAGGCGGTGGCTCACGCCTGTAATCCCAGCACTTTGGGAGGCCAAGGTGGGCGGATCATGAAGTCAGGAGATTGAGACCATCCTGGCTAACACGTTGAAACCCTGTCTCTACTAAAAAATACAAAAAAATTAACCAGGTGTGGTGACATGTGTCTGTAGTCCCAGCTACTTGGGAGGCTGAGGCAGGAGAATTGCTTGAACCCTGGAAGCGGAGATTGCAGTGAGCCAATGGCACCACTGCACTCCAGGCTGAGCAAAACTTCGTCTCAAAAAAAAAAAAAAAGAAAAGAAAATTTTATAACACTAAAATGTAGTCCATTGGGCAGAGATAATCCTTAATATAAATGTCAATAATAACAGAAAATCCAAATAAATGGAGACACATATCTGTAAGACTTAAAGATTGAAATAAGTAAATCCACAATTGCAATTTCATATTTTTTAACACCCTTCTCTCATTAATTGGTAGACCAAGTAGAAAAAAATTCAGTAGAGATGTAGACATTGAACAACATTAGCTACTGAAACTTAATCTATTTGATATTTATGGAACATAACATGCAATAATTACAGAATATACATGTTTTCCAAGTGCACTCTGCAATCATATTCCTTAAGATACATCATATGTTAGGCTATTTAATGACCCTCCATAAATTTTACAAGATTGAAATCTTACAGGGCATATTCTCTGAGCAGAACACAATTAATTAGAAATCAATCACAATAAAATATCTTTAAAAATTCCCAAAAGTATTTGGAAATTAACCACATACTTCTCTATAAATAAAATGTCAAAGGAGAAGATCGCAAGGTAAAACAAAAATTATTTCAAAGTGGACAGATATTTAAACAAAAACACCAAAATTTATAGAATGTAGTAAGGCAGAGCTTAAAGGAAAGTGTTTAGTTTTAAATGCAATTATCATATTAGAAAATATGTAAAAGACTAAAATTATTATCTGAACCTCAACTTTAAGATTCTGAAAAAAAAGAAGAATGAATTCAACTCAGAGAAATTAGAAGGAAGAAAATGAAGATAAGGGTTGAAATCAATGAAACATAAAAGGGAAAACAAAGAAAAAATTAATAAAGCTAAAAGATGATTCTTTAAAAAGGTGAAGAAAACCCATATACTACTAGAAAAGGCTACTTAAGGAGTAGAATAAAATCTCTTTCTAATATTAAGAATGAAAGAAGAAATCTTTCAAGAGACACTGTATGTTACACAAGAATAAGAAGAGAACCTTAAGGACAATCTTATGCCAACATATTTAACAACTTAGATGAAATATGCAATTTCCATGAAAACCAATATTATAAAAATGAACACAAGAAGTGACTGAAATTGATATGGTTTATAAAACAAATTCAATTTATAAATTAAAAGAAGCAAGCAAGCAAATAAAAACAAAAGAAAAAGAAAGGTTCTTCTTGAAGAAAACATCAGGCCCAAGTGGCTTCATTGGTGGTATTTTAACTATTTATGGAAAAACTAATACTAATTCTACACAAAATCTCTGAAAAATAGAGGAGGAGGGAAAATTTTCAAGCTTATTTTAAGAAGCTAATATAACACCAGTATGAACCTGATCAGGACACCAGAGGAAACAAATTATAGGCCAAGATTTTTTGTAAACAAGGAGGCAAAAATCCTTAATTACATAGCAAAACAAAATTGAGCAATATATAAAAGTGGATATATATCATGACCAAGTAGAGTCTACTTTGGAATTAAAGTTTGTTTTAAAATTGAGAAACACTGTAATTTATCACATTAACAAATTAAGAGAAAATTCAAGTGATCTTTTCAATAGCTGAAGAAAATGCAATCTTTGCTACCCATTCAAGGTGAAACTACACATCCTCAATCTGATAAAGAGTATCATTTAAAGGAAAAAACACAAAAACTAATGCCAACACTTTACTTAATTATAAAATACAGAATACTTTTAGAATGCTTTCTCCCCTATAAGGGGAAAAAGACAAAGATATCTGTTACCACCCTTTCCATGCCACATTAAACTGAAATTCAATCAATAGAATATGGTAAAATAAGCACATTAAAACACAGACACAGAAAGTTTTGACTGTCTTCATCCACAGATATTAAGAGTATATATAAAACTCCTCCTGAAAAAAATTAAGAAAAATTTACTTGAACTAATAATTTATTTGTTTGTTTGTTTAGAGACAAGGTCTTGCTCTGTCATCCAAGCCAGAGTGCAGTAGTGCAGTCGCAGCTTTCTGTAATCTCAAACTCTTGGGCTCAAGCAGTCCTCCTGCATTGGCCTCCCAAAGTTGTATGATTACAGGCATGAACCACCATCCCCAGCTTAATAAGTTCATTTATCTGGGTAACAGCACATAAGATCAATATACGAACATAATAAAAACAAGAAAATGACAACAATAATAACTGTATATCTATTAAAGCAACAACTGAAATTTAATTAAAATATCGTTTACTATAATACTATTTATACAGTATTATATAGTTATTATACTATTTACTATAGAATTGAAACATGATTATAAATAAGTATATCAAAATATGTTAGATTCAAAAATTGAGAAATATGGATCATTGAACACTACTCAGAGACATCAAAGAAAATCTAAATAAATTAAGAAATATTCCATTTTCTTGAAAAAGACTATGAACTATCATTGAGAGGTCAGCTTTCCTCAAATTGATGTATAGATCCAATGTAATAGCAATCATATCTCTACAGTTTTGTTTTATTTTTGTTAAAGTTAACAGGTTGACTCTAAATTTTCTGTAATTTTAATTTTATTTCAATACTATTGGGGATGTTTGGTTGCAAGGAAAAGTTCTTCAGTGGTGATTTCTGAGATTTTTGTGCACCCATCATCTGAGTAGTGTATACTGCACCCAGTGTGTAGTCTTTTATTCCTCACCCCACTTTCAGGCTTCCCTGGAGTCCCCAAAGTCTATTGTATCATTCTTATGCCTTTGCATTCTCATAGCTTAGCTCCCGTTTGTAAGTAAGAACAATGTTTGATTTTCCATTCGTTAGTTACTTCAATTCGTGAAGAGATAAAAACACCTAACCTATTCGTAAAGGAGTAGTAAATTTGAATTTATCATGAATCTACAGTAGATAAAACAGTGCATTATTAGCATAAGCAGACATAGATCAATGGAACAAAACAGAATGTCCAAAATAGCCTTACACATTCAAAGCCAAGGTTTTCTCAACAACAACTACAAAGTGGAAATCAAAGAAACAAAAAAAACTCTTGGAGAAGTCGAATAAAAATATGTAAAACATGTACCTTAACTTCTGCTTCACGCTATATACCAAGTTTATCCAAGATGGATCATTATGCTAAACATAAAACTGGAACTATAAAAATTATAGTAGAAAACCTAAGAAAATATTTTCAGCCTTGGTGTAGGCAAGATATTTTAGAGTGAATATAAAAGCACTAACCATAAAATATAAATTTAAAAAATTTACCTCATTCTAATTAAAACCTCTCACCATCAAAAGTTACTACATAAAAACAGGCAAGCCATTTATGGGATAAATTATTTTAATTTAATTATTTTAATTTATTAATAAAGGTATAATGTATTGTGATGTATAATGTCTTTAATCATCAGGCAAATGACTGCTAAAAACATAATTGCACGGGCACTCCCATGGTGTGTCTAATATTGAAAAAACTGAGGTCATATGTTGGTAAACATGTGGAGAACTTCAATTCTGATACAATGTAGGTGGGAATATCAAATGGTTCAATAACTCTTAACAACTGTTGGGCAGATTCTTATATAGTAAAACACAAACACACACTTACTCTGTACTCCAGTGATTATACTCCTAGGTTTTTACTCAAGAGAAATGAAAATATGTGTCCACAAAAGACTCACGTACTCACACACAAATGTTTACAGCAGCTTTATTTTTAAGAATCCCAATCTGAAAACAACCCAAATGTTTTTCTACGGAAGAGATAAACAAAGTTAAGCATACTCGTAAAATAAATACTACACAACAATAAAAATAAATGGAGTTCTAATAAATGAAACCACATGGATCAATCTCAGAAATATGCTGAATGAAAGAAGCTAGCCTAAAGATAAATATTATATGATTTTTAAGTAAAGAATAATAACAGGTAAAGGTTTTCTATAGAAATCAGAATAATGATTGTGATGGTTAATACTGAGCGTCAACTTGATTGGATTGAAGGATACAAAGTATTGATCTTGGGTGTGTCTGTGAGGGTGTTGCCAAAGGAGATTAACATTTGAGTCAGTGGGTTGAGAAAGGCAGACCACCCTTAATCTGGGTGGACCCAATCTAATCAGCTACCAGCAAGGCTAGAATATAAACAGGCAGAAAAATCTGAAAAGAGACTGGTCTAGCCTCCCAGCCTACATCTTTCTCCTATGCAAACCTAAATAAACATATTCCATATGTCCCTCTAGAGAACCCTGATTTATACAGTGATTATCTGTGGGAGATAGAAATTGACTAGAAGGAAGTAAAAGAGAATTTTCCAAGTTGACAGATACGTTGCGCGTCTTGAAGTGTTGTTTATCCATGACTCTGAGCTCACTGAATTGTTAACTTACTATGTATACCATTCATTATACGTAAATTATAACTCAAAAAAGAGGGTGGAGGGCAGGGGAGAGGCTAGATATTCGTCTGTAAAAGAAATGCTAGGAATTCTGTCAAACTAGATTCCCCTGGTTGGCACAAGCTATGCCATTATACAAATTTAATAATTGTGTCCTACCCCATAGATAAATAATAATTAGCACCCTTTCCCAAGTTGTTAGATAAAGGTACCCCTTTTGCACAGACGAATTAGCAAAAGTTATTCTTCTCAGATGACCACTCTAAGCTGCACTTTTACCCGCTCCACTTTAGGCAGACACTTTTGTGCAGAGCATAATCTGTAAGATTTTTACGCTACTGTCTTGGACCAAGGTCAAGGTCACAAAGCAATGAGTTCAAGTCTCATTAGAGATGATTTTAGAGTCAAGATAGACACAAATAGTATTAATTAGTCTAACAATATTGTGGAGGAGGTTAGAAGCCAAAGCAGACTGGAATAAGGGAGACAAGTTGGGAACTAAACGAGGGTGCTGGCCTTGGGAACGAACAATGGGATATATACATATTATGAAAAATTACCAAAAGTTGCAACCTAATCTCACAGGGGACAGGGGAAGCCTGGGCTCAGCATTTGCATGTGGGGCAAGTTAAGGCTTACTCTAAGGATGGTAGCATTTCTATGCCTTTATTCCATGCTCAAGCATCATAGCGAATCTGCTTCCTTTTATCAGGATGAGCATTTCTTCTCTATATGATGTTATTTGAAAGTTGGGAAATAAAGATGAATGAATACAGCAGGTTTCTGTGTCGAAGTGTATTCATCCTCCAACGAAGTTAACATTCAATTGTTCTTCAAATAAATGCTGTTATGTAATAGAGCTTTCTAGAAAATTATCTTAGGAACGCAGAAAAATAGCTGGTTAACACAGCTACCAGGAGACTATCATTGATATCAATCTTAATATATTAGAGGGAATTCTTCAGTGAATAATACATTATAGACAAAAAGATCAATATGTATAAATATCATATATCTGCAAGTAGTTATGAGAACAGGAAATGACTGAGTTGAACCATGATGTGTAGAATATATGTTAGGAATAGATAGGTTTGGGAAATATAGATTAAAACAAAGTTAATGGCAGGCTAAATGATTAAATATTTTTTTCTGTATATTGGATTTTTGACAACTGCTTATCCTTGAGTTGAATTTTAGCTACAGACAGTTCATTGACTTACCAAAGGTGTCCAACAATTTTTGAATTTATTGCAAATATTTAAGAATTAGAAATTATTTCAAAAAAATCAGAATGCCAATCTTAATCTCGAAAAATCAAAAGGTCTAGTAACATTGTTTTCTCATAATATTTCAGCAGGAGCTGTATGATGTTTACTGTGTTAGGTAAAGTGTGCATTCCTCATTCTCTATTACATGGATCTTATCACTCATTTATGTTACTAGCCTGGCACTTATTGGCATTTGTGAGAGTTTTCCCTGCTGTACATGATAGGGTGTTAAGTCAGTTAATAAACACATTGTTCAGTAGGCAGAGACATTGGAAGTAAGGGGGATTGGTGGCAATAGAGTGAGTGCAGTATTATAGTTAAGATCCAACTCAGGTTTGTGACATAGCAATGAAAATGTGAGCAGAATGAAGCAAATGGAGTGCAAAGACATATGTGATATAGAATAAATAGGATACTGTGCCTTCTGTATAAAAAAGGATTGCCCAGTGAAGATTATTTCAGAGGTATCTTGAGTATCAGAGACAACTATGACCAAGTTAAAGCTATGTTTAGATATATCCTTACATGTTCATTAGCCACTCTGCCATTAAATATAAACTATGTCTTAACAACCCAAGAACAAAGGACTAGATGATGGAGAAGTACTTTCCAAAAAGGGAAAATAAATATTAGTTACATCCTGAAGAAGAAATAAAGGTATTACAGAAATAAAAGGTGTCAATTTCTTCACCACTAACAACCTACTTCTTGGTCACTCCACTAGGGTGCAAATATTGGAAATGATTATTTTGGAAATAGAGAAAAAAATATATTGAGAATACAGTTCTGCTTTCTGACTCATAGAAATGATTGCAAAGCCTCTCCAAGAGTGTTGGCGTTGGCTGTGCTAATAATCTCTATGCGTCAGGTAAGCATAAGTATAAGACTGATTAAAGTTTTAAATAGTCTGTGTATGATGTGCAGGGGATCTGGAGTTCCAGACTGTCTTTCTGTGAGGATGTGAAGATGTCCTGAATGCCTGTGGACTTGTAAATGGCTAGGCACACTGGGGATAAGAAAGAGACAATGTCTCTTCTTGTGGGCGTTAACACAGCACTCTAAAACCAGATGGAAACAGTTGTACCTTAGCACCTTAGAGCTAACAATTCAGAGAGATGATCACAGATAAGACACTTGTCAAAAGATAATAGTACAAAATCCTGCACAATCAGAATGTCTCTCTCTCTCTCTCTCTCTCTCTCTCTCCCCACCCCCCCTCCCCCTTCTCCTTTGCTACCAGAATAAATACTTCATATACTCACCTTCCATTCAGGGAGTGGGAGAGAAGAGGGAAGAAGAAGAAAATAATCTGTGGAGAAAAAAGGAAACTGATATTTTAAAGATATTTAGCTCCTTAAATAAGTCCATCTGAAGTCATAAAAGACTAAGAAAACATTAATATCTACAGTTAATTAAGAAACAACACATTCATATATTTATTTCTGTTTTTCCTACAATTACAATTACAATAGGGAATTGTGAGGGTGATACATGAGAAAAATAAGATTAGGTTTAGAAAATAAAAACCTGTAATTTTTTTGCAC
>NW_016815681.1:98926-101445 GCF_001698545.2 Rhinopithecus bieti | reverse complement strand
AACAACACATTCATATATTTATTTCTGTTTTCCTACAATTACAATTACAATAGGGAATTGTGAGGGTGATACATGAGAAAATAAGATTAGGTTTAGAAAATAAAACCTGTAATTTTTTTGCACAGTTTTCATGTAAAATCTACATTTATAATCCCATAGGGCAAATGGGTTGGTATTAATGGTGCATATTTACTGAATGCTTCCTATGTCCTGGAAACTGCCTATGTGCATTATATTAATTAATTTACTTCTCATGGGGGAAGAAATCCACAAGCTTTGAAGTCGATCTTGTCATTATCACTGTTTGTGGATAAGAAAATTGGAGCAAAATGTTGATAAGTAACTCGTCCACACACAGACAGCTATTGAGTGGAAAAACAGCAAAGCTAAGGTTTGAATTTCAACAGCTTGAGTGCCTACTTTCCTGTTCAGTCTGTTACTTCATTCCTCTAGACAGTGAACATAATAGTAGTATCACATTATAAGGCACCAAAAATGAATCTGGTTTTAACTTCTTGGGTTTTAATTAATTCCTTTATGTACAAATGGGAATGTGGAATACGAATTTCCAAAATGTTTCACTCATTAGAATACAAATGGGGCTGCAACAATGAAGAAAAATATAGGCAGGCAAAAGAGTTTCTCTTCCTTGTCCCTGTGTAGGATGGCAGTCCTATATTAGGGGTATCGGATTGAGCAAAAAGGTGTTCATGAATAATGACCAACAACATTGATATTAAGCAGCGATATTTTTCTACTTTTGGAGCTTAGATAAATGAATGGTGTCCCCTAAAATACATTAGTGAACAGTATAATTTCACAAGAAGACATTTATTTAACCATTAAAACTATGGTATAGTTTACAGTAATACACATTGTTTTCTGTTCCAATAAAATAATATTAAAAATCAGAATTATACAATGTTAGTACTAGAATAGATTTTAAAGACCACCTAGTCCAATTTTATCATTCATTTTAAGTGTAGGCCTTAAAAACGCAAAATATAAACCTATTTCGGAATCCTCAGAGGAAATTTCACCAAGTAATTAAAAGCTAAACAAGGAACTACAAAGATATCCAGATGAAACAAGGAAAATCTGTCTCTGCTTACAGATTTACAGTGTACGCAGGAAGAGAATAATTTGTTTTTCAGGAATACAAGATGAGAAGGCAAGATTTATTGCCTTATCCTTTAAGGCAGAATAATGATCTGAAAAACTTACCAGTTAACAAACATTCTTAACTCACGCAAGCCAGAATAATCTCAGAAATCTAAGACAGAAATTCAAGAGTGCGTAAGTCTGAAAGTTTGTGTTCCTGTGTGTGTGTGTATGTGTGTGTGTGTGTGTGTGTGTGTGTGTGTGTGTGTGTTTGAAAAGTTGAAAAGATGTAAATAGCCATTCAAGACTTACAATAATAGACCAGAATCTCTCTTGTAGACTACAGTAAAATATTTGGAAGAGAACTTCACGAAAAGTGATCAGAAATTATACTAATTTATTTATTTTTTGCTCTAACGTTCGCTGTAATTCAGAATCATTCTACTTTCTGAACTGCTAATTTCAGTTAAGTCCCAGTTTCTGTGTTTGCAGATAGACATGTGTAGTTGGGAAAACAGGAGACAGAAAGGATGAGAAGATGACAGAGGAACTTCCTTCCTAACCACATCAATCCTGCCTTAAATCATTATAGTCTCAAGTTTATCTCATTTTATGTTTATGATTTTGTATAATATTTAATTCACACAAAGGTTTCATGAATGTAAAAATTAAGAAAAAAAATTACTATCTAATTTTTACAGCTGTCCTCCCCTACCTTTTTTTAACAACAATATCTGTCTTACATTTCAAGTAACAGCATCTTGAAAAAAAGATAACCCCCAACCACACACCATCACCACAAACACATACCATATTTTTTAGCACTCAGGGACATCTGAAGATCTCTGATTTCTGGTTTTGGAAATACAAAATAGATTTTCCTTGTATTTATCATTCTTTACCCTTCAAATTAATATTAGCTTTCAGTTTGAAAAGTCCTTTAAAAAGTATGATTTTTTTTTTCTTTTCATAGCAATCTGTTGGTTAGGTAATTACTTCTTAGGATAAATATCTACAAAAATATATGAGAAATTTAATTTCATGTGCAGTTTGTCCCATTATTAAATGGAAAATCATTATTAAATGTTATTAAACCAAACCCATTACTTTCCTCAAATCATATGTAACACAATCAGATTTATATCTTATTTAATATTATAATATAATATAAAATATTAGACATAAATATATAATCTCTATAACACCATAAATACATGATAGAAATTTATTGTCAGAGAAGGACAAGAGGTGTTTATCAATATCATTTTCTGTAACATTTAATTATGATTATTTTTTTTCTTTTTTTTTTATTATACTTTAAGTTCTAGGGTACATGTGCATAACGTGCAGGTTTGTTACATATGTATACTTATGCCATGTTGGTGTGCTGCACCCATCAACTCGTCAGCACCCATCAA
>NW_016815681.1:88826-95977 GCF_001698545.2 Rhinopithecus bieti | reverse complement strand
GGATCCCCTTCCCCCTTGCGCTTCCAGGTGAGGCGATGCCTCGCCCTGCTTCAGCTCTCGCTGGTCAGGCTGCAGCAGCTGACCAGCACCGATTGTCCGGCACTCCCTAGTGAGATGACCCCAGTACCTCAGTTGAAAATGCAGAAATCACCGGTCTTCTGTGTCGCTCGCGCTGGGAGTTGGAGACTGGAGCTGTTCCTATTCGGCCATCTTGCTCCGCCCCCTGTAACATTTATTTATATTATATATTTTATATATAATATAAATAGTGGTTGAAAATGATATTTACATAAAATATATAAATATATATTCTATATAAAATATAGAATATGTAATAGTATAATCTTAATAGTAATGTATCCTAAAGTATTGGATATCCCAATTACCCTAATTTGATCATTACACATTGCATGTGTCTATCAAAATAGCACATGTACTCCATCAATATGTACAACCATTGTCTATCCATAATGATTTAAAATTTTTTTAAAAAAATAAACAAATTTTGTCTGCTTATTTCATGCCAGGCTTTATGTCTCAGAGATTTAAATATACTGTTTTAAGAATATACTTATAATATCACCAAAAGGTAGGTTTTACTTATTTCTCTTCTACCTGTCAACTAAGACAGAAAATTTAAGGAATTCACTCAGCTAGTTGCCGTGCCTCCTACTATCCTACAAAACTAGCTAAGATAATGGTTGTCTCAGTCTCTTCACAGTCATCTCAATAGATTTTTAAAGAACTCAGAATTTTCAGAGTGAGACAGTAATCTCACTGCACAAATTCACATTCTCAGAGTGAAACAGTAATTAAGATTCTTATTTTAATTAGAAAATAGCCAGTGTCTATTACAATACTGTAATATGTATTTAAATATCACTACATATATTATCATTTTGTGAAAGTTATAGCCTCCCAGTTTCAGAAATGGACATTACTATAATAGCTCGTGAATAGGAAATGTTTGGAAAGTGAAAGGGTTATGAACAATAATGAAAAAAGGGGTGTAGAATTTATGTAATGTTCTATTTGTACATGAAATGCTTTTAGCTAAAGGAGCTAATTAATTGAGGAATAGTAAAATGAAACAGCTTTCACAAGCAAGTTTTAAGACCAATAGTAAATGGCAACAATTAGATTCTTGATAAACAAAGGTATTACTTACAAAACCTCATTTTTATGCCACCTGTAGTATTCAATTCAATGCATAAAAATGAGAAAGTATATAACACTAATTAATTATGTTTATACAGATCTAATGTGTAATTCACAGAAATATATTCTAAACAATGATATCTGTTATAGAAAGTTGCATATATCTTCCAGGCTTTTAAAAATATGATTTAAAAGGTTATGTTATAGTTTTTCGATTTTCTAACAGAAAAGTTCTCATTAGTACTAAGAGACTTGTAAAGTAAGTCATGTTTACAAGACATGAAGGAAGCAAATTTCAATAATTATTGCCTAGAGCGAAGAATCCTGTAATCTATTGGAATAGGAGAATAATACTGAACAACTACTCTCTGTAGTACAAATTTTTTCTAAAATAAAATATGTATTAAAGTATATTGACCAAAAAGCTCTTGCCCGTCTCTGACATCTTATTCTAGAGTTAATGTTGTATTGTTCCTACAGTTGCTAAATGTGGTACAGTAAATGAAAGTTAGGGAAGGTTAATTTTGCTTATTTCATACTTTTTCCTCTACTTCCTCAAACCTTTCTTTTTTCTTATTGATAGAATCATTATTCATTACAGAAACTTCCACAGAAATAACTAAAATTATAAATGTAAACAGGATGACATTCAGATTAGCCTACATCTTCAGGCAAAGAAAATTTAAAAATAGTCTATTTTAGGGATTTTCCAGAAAAAAGAAATGGACTGACAAATAGAAAATGATTACCATAACGTATAGATAGATTTACTGATGAATAACTAGATATAACAACCAATGAATCAATGGCAGGTGTAATCAACACCCCACTCTTAACTCTGGAATATACACTCTGCTCATTGTGTTGAAGAGAGAAGATAATGATTGCAGTGAAAAGACCCATTTGGGAAGGAAAAAACCAAATGGGAAGCAACACAGTGATCACTGTCATGTCTTTCAAGACATTTTCTTTCATATTTTGTAGATCTGCTCTCTAAGAATTTCTCTGTTATTCACTTTACTTCAGGAACAGATATGAGCAGGTAACAGAAAGATGACTCTTCAAATTCCTACCCATTTTCAGTGTACTTTTAATCCATATGGTTAGAGATTGTTTGAATGATTTTTAGTATTTTCAAATTGTGGAGAACTGCTGACAAAGCCTGGGTCTCTTTTTCTTCAACTAAAATTTAACACACATTGCATTTTACAGAAAGGCACAATAAGTAGACAATACAATATATCTTGATTTTATCTTTCATGTCTGCTATGGCTGCCACCTTGGTAGACAGACAGTTTGATTCTCAAGCCATTTAGTTCAAATTTTAACCACCTGTTTTTCACCAACTCCCAGGATTGCTCTCTCACACATCTTTCGCTCAGCCAATTCCACAAGTTGGGGCCTCTCACAAAATAATGACAATTTATTTCAGTGAGGATATATTTGGTTCCTTACAAACTTACATCCTCCTTTCAGTGAGGATATATTTGGTTACAAAGAAACCTTACACCACAAAGCCAACACCATTCTGAGAGTGAAACAACAGAAAGATTTCCATTAAGGACTGTAAAATAAAAATTTGTGTTTTACAATGAATTCCTCCAGAAGTAATGCGTGAGACATGAGTTTAGGTGCAAGTAGTTTATTTAGAAGATAACCCTGGAAAGCATTGATAGTGCAGCACGGAAATACAGCTGCAAAGAGAAGGGAGCTAATAGAGGGTGAGGAAATGAGCAAGTTTACCCAATGGAACTAATAGGAGATATTTGTAAGCCTTGGAAGTTGTCATGCTGTTGGGAGCCAAAAAGACCAAAGAGATCACGACCAACTCGTCATTCCACTGGAGGCCATATGATCAAACAGCAAACTGTTTATCATGAATGCAGGATGTGGACAAACTCACACTGCCCCTGCCACCAGATGGTTTGCTGAGGGCAGTCACTCCCTGGTGCCAGGCTCCTTGAGGTTATCTACTGGGACATCTAAAGCCTATTGTTAGAGGAATGCAGTCTTGCAAACCTACTCTGGACCAAGCAATTGACTTCTTCTTCCACTCCCACTTCTTGCTCTCTCTTTTACCAATAAATACAAAGGGCTGTAGAAAGTCTGGGTCCTTGTCCCTAGAGGCAAGGTGCCCCCAACCCCTTCTTGCAAATATACTCTTTTGTCTTTGTCTTTATTCCCACGTTCACCCCTCTTTGTTCAGTCCACCAGGGATCGAGGATGGTAACAAGTGGTGCCCCAGAACAGGGACTCCAAGGACATCAACATCCTACAAAAGGGGTGAGTGTATTAGTTTCTTATTGCTGCCATAATTATTGTTACCATGAATTTAGTGATTAAAGAAAACACAAATGTACTCTCTTACAGTTCTGGAGGTTGCATGCCCAAAATGGGTTTCAATGGACAACAATCAAGATATTGTCTTCCCAATTAGGGATGCTATTGGGGATAATTGATTTCTTACCTTTTCCAGCTTCTGAGGCTGCCCCCATTTCTTTGTTTTCTCCCCCTTCTACCCCTAAAGGCAGCAAGGAGTGTTTTGTTTACATCTAATCACTCTGACACTCACCCTTCTGCCATCCTCCTTAAAGTACTTTTGTGATTACCTTGGCCTACTTGGATAATCCAGAATAATCTCCTTATTTTAAGGTCAGCTACTTAGCAAACTTATATTGATGCCCTGAATTTCCCCCTGCCATGTACTTAACACATTCACGGTTTCCTAGAATTAGAATATGGACATCTTTGGGCTGTTAGTGGCTAATTATTTGGGGACTTCTCTTAAATATAATGACTCATTGGCAATTTTATGCTGGTCCATCTGTATCTAAATGTACCCTGTAGCAAGATTAATGTTTTGTGTAAAGTCTCAGATGCCTGCATTAAAAAGAAGAGGCATGAAAGAAACTATTTAGTTCTGATATCATCCATTACATTCCATTCTTTGCATATCTCAGATCCCCTTTTGCCCCCACAATATGTTTATTCTATTCTATCACTGATTTGTCAGTATCCAGTAATAATTTATTGGCAATTCTAAGACAAAAAGAACACAGCCCGAGGCATCACATTACCCAATGTCAAACTGTACTACAAACCTATAGTAACCAAAACAGCATGGTACAGGTACAAAAATAGACATACTGACCAATGGAACAGAATAGAGAACCCAGAAATAAAGCTCCACACTTAAAGCCACCTAAACTTCAAAAAACTCAACAAACTAAGCAATGAAGAAGGGACTTCCTATTCCATAAATTGTTCTGGGATATCTGGCTAATCGTATGCAGAAGAATAAAACTGAAACTTTACTGTTCACAATGTACCACCTAACTCAAGGTAAATTAAAGGTTTAAACATAAGACCTCAAACCATAAAAATCCTAGAAGAAAACCTGGGAAACAGCATTCTGGACATCAGTCTTAGAAGGAATTTATGCCTATAGTCTCAAAGGTAATTGCAACGAAACCAAAAACTGACAGGTAGGACATAGTTAAACTAACAAGCTTCTGCACAGGAAAAGAAACTATCAAGAGAGTAAACAGATGACCTACAGAATGGGAGAAAATATTTACAAACTATGCATCCAAAAAAGTTTTAATATGCAGAATCTATAAGGAACATAAAAAAGTAAAAAAAAAAAATTAAAATGGGCAAAAAACATGAACATACACTTCTCAAAAGAAGACATGCAAGCAGCCAGCAAACATGAAACAACAAAAAAGGCTCAACATCACTAATTATCAGAGAGAGGCAAATCAAAATCACAATGAGATATCATCTCATATCAGTCAGAATGGCTATTGTTAAAAAGTCAAAAAACAATGGATGCTGGCAAGGCTGCAGAGAAAAGAGAACACTTAGACATTTTTGGTGAGAATGCAAATTAGCTCAGACCAAAGCAGTTGGAGATATGTCAAAGAACCTAAAACAGAAGTACCAATTGACCTAGAAATCCTATTCCTGGGTATATATCCAAAAGAAAATAAATCATTCTACCAAAAAGACATATGCACTTGCATGTTCATTGCAGCACTATTCACAATAGCAAAGACTTGGAATCAACCTAATTGCCCACCAATGGTGAATTAGATAAAGAAAATGTGGTACATATATACCATAGAGCACTATGCAGCCATAAGAAATAACAAAATCATGCCCTTTTCAGCGACATGGATGCAGCTGGAGGCCATTATTCTAAGTCAATTGATGCAGGAACAGAAAGCCAAATACTACAAATTCTCACTTATAAATGGGAGCTAAATATTGTGTACTTGTGAACATAAAGATGGCAATAATAGGCACTGGAGACTACTGGGAGTGAGGAAAGGAGGGACCAAGGGTTGAAAACTAACTGTTGGACACTGTGCTCAGGACCTGGGGGCTGGGATCATTCATACCCCAAACCTCAGCATCATGCAATATACCCAGGTAACAAACATGCACCAGGACATTCTGAATCTAAAATAAAAGTTGAAAAAGAAAAAAGAAGACTTACAAAAGAAAAATAAGAGATAAAAGTACAGCTATAGACACCATTGATCTAGTTGTTTCCAAAAACCAGCATTTATAAACATCCTCCCTTCTCTACAACACATTTTAGATTTCCACTCACACCACTACTTTTTCTAATATAGATTGGTCATGTAAGTAACCCAGAATTCTATTCCTGAGGAATTTGGCCTGTGGCTATTTTTTCTTGTCAGGATGTGGCTGCTTCATTTGCCTGTTAATGATTATTCTTGGACACAAAACACCAGGAGGCATGTACTTAGTGAATGCCCTGAATTTTAGAGTTCACCCTTCTGCTCCCATTATGAGCTCACTACTATCTCCTTATGAAACTCACATTTGGTTTTTCCTGCCTCTACAGTGACAGGTTTCAATCCTTGCTGGTCCACAGGCATAAAAACTGCAAAATGATCAGGTGGTAATCTTAGCTTTAGATTTGGTGGAAACGTTACTGCTAACCAACGGTGTGCCAAGGTGAAGGATGTAGAGTGCTCTTGTTTATTTCTAGGTTCAGGCAATAAGAGGGTGCACTGTATAGAATTAAAAAACAATAATAAACTATCTACATTTAGTCTACTTTTATTATCAAAATGTACCAGCATTTCTAAGCAATATCAGTGATAAAATACGCCTTCCTTTCAGGAATGAAAGCTTCTACCACTCTCCCCCAACCTTCTACCCCATCCTTCTGCAACCACTTCTGTGGCAGGGTTGAAGCTTCTATACCCCAGCTCCTAATCCCCTCTCCAAGATCCAGAACATATAATTCAATAAATTTGATTCTAGTACAAATTGTCTAAGTGGGTTATTGAGATTGATGTTTAAGAGAGCCACACAAAAGTCTACCTTTTAATGTTTTTTCTGGACAAGTATATTTTAGTTGGTGGATTCATAGCACCATATACTAGACATTCTCTCTCTCTCTCTCTCTCTATATATATATATATACACACACACACACCCCTTCTCTATAATGAAAAGTGTCACCCCCAAGCTTGTGCATCAGTTGCCTGCCCCTTTAAGAGTCCATTAGAATGTTTCTTCAGGCTTTCATCTTCCAGATGAAGCAAATTATAGTCTACTTAAATGAAAAAATAATTAATTTTTGTACATTGATTTTATATTCTTAACCTTTGCTGAAGTTGTTTCTCAGTTCCAGCTGCCTTTTGGTGAAATCCTTAGGGTTTTCTAGATATAAAATTATGTTGTACGTAAAGAGAGATAGTTTGACTTCTTTTGTTCCTATTTGTTTACTTTTTATTTCTTTTGCTTGCCCTGGCTAGCACTTCCAGTACTACATTGAATAGAAGTGTTGAGAGTGAGCATTCTTGTCTCATTCCAGTTCTCAAGAATGCTTTCAGATTTTGCCTGTTGAGTATGATGTTGGCTGTGGGTTTGTCATAGAAGGTTTTTATTATTCAGAGGTATGCTCCTTCAATGCCTAGTTTGTTGACTTTTTTTTTTTTTTTTTTTTTTTT
>NW_016815681.1:66268-88286 GCF_001698545.2 Rhinopithecus bieti | reverse complement strand
TGTTGGATTTTATTGAAAGCTTTTTCTTTGTATATTGAGATGATCATACAGTTTTGTTATTAATTCTATTTATGTGATGAATCACATTTATTGATTTGTGTATATTGAACAAACCTTGCATCTCAGGAATAAAACTTACTTAATCATAGTGAATTATCTTTTTGATATGTTATAGGATTTTGTTGGCTAGTATTTTGTTGATGATTTTTGTATGTACTCACAAAGAATATTGACCTATAGTTTTCTTTGTTTATTGTGTTGTTGCCAGGTTTGGTATTGGGGTGATACAGTTTCCTTAGAACAAGATAGAAAGTAGTCTCTCCTTGATTTTTGGAATTGTTTCAGTAGAATTGGTACCAACTCTTCCTTGTACATCTTATAGAATTTGGCTGTGAATTAGTCTGGTCTAGGGCCCTCTTTGGTTGGTAGGTTTTCTATTACTGTTTCAGTTTTTTAACTTGATATTGGTCTGTTCAGTTTCACTTTATTCCTTATTCAATCTTGGAAGATTGTATGTTTCCAGGAATTTATTCAATTCGTCTAGGTTTTCTAGTTTGTGTGCATGGAAGGTTCATAGTTATTTCTGAGGACCTTTTGTTTGTCTGTGAAATTGGTTATAATGTCATCTTTGTCATTTCTGATGCTTATTTGGATTTTCTCTCTTTGTTTCTTTGTTAATTTATTGATCTTATTTATCTTTCTATACACCAATAATATTCAAGCTGAGAATAAAATCAAGAATGCAATCCCATTCACAATAGCTACAAAAATAAAATATTAGAAATATATCTAACCAAGGATGTGAAAGATCTTTAAAGGAGAAATACGAAACACTGCTGAAAGAAATAAGAGATGACACAAGCAAATGAAGAAAGTATTTCCTGCTCATGGACTGGAAGAATCAATATCATTAAAAGGTTCTTAATGCCCAATCTACAGATTTAGTGCAATCCCTATAAAAATACCAATGTAATTTCTCACAGAATTAGAACAAACTTTTCTAAAATGAGAGAAATTATTCACATACCATGCATCCAAAAAAGGTCTAATATCTAGAAACTGTAAGGAACCTAAACAATTAAGCAAGAAAAAAACTATCCCATTCATAAATGGGAAAAAACATGAACAAACAATTCTCGTTAAAATTCTCGTGGATGAAGCTGGAAGCCATTATCCTCAGCAAACTGACATGAAAACAGAAAACCAAACACGGCATGTTCTCACTTATAAGCAGGAGCTAAACAATGAGAACACATAGACACAGGGAGGGGAACAGCACACACTGGAGCCTGTAGGGGAGAATGGGGGCAGGGGAGAGAGCATCAGGAAAAATAGCTAATGCATGCCAGGCTTAATACCTAGGTGACTGGCTGATAGGTGCAGCAAACCACCATGGCACACATTTACCTATGTAATAAATCTGTGCATCCTGCACATGTACCCCAGAAGTTAAATTAAATTTAAAAAGTCATACCAGTAGCCAGTAAACATATGAGAAAAATGCTCAGCATTACTAATTATCAGAGAGAGGCAAATCCAAACCACAATGAGATGTCATCTTATACCAGTCAGAATGGCTATTACAAAAAGGAAAAAAACAACAGGTGCTGGCGAGTGTATGGAGAAAAGGGAATGACCGTACACTGTTGGTGGAAATGTAAATTAATTCAGTCACTGTGGAAAGCAGTTTGAAGATTTCTCAAAGAACCTAAAACAGAACTATTGCTTAATGCAGCAATCCCATTTCTGGGTATACATGCAAAAGAAAATAAACTTTTCTGCCAAAAAGATGTGCACTTGCATATTCATTGCAGAACTCTTTACGACAGCAAAGATATGGAATCAACATGGCACCCATCACTGGAGGACTGGATAAAGAAAATGTGGTACATATACACCATGGACCACTATGCAGCCATAAAAAAAAATAATGAAATAACCCATCAACATGGATGCAGCTGGAGGCCATTATCCTAAGCAAATTGACACAGGAATAGAAAACCAAATACCGCATGTTCTCACTTATAATTGGGAACTAATCACTGGGTACTCACGAACATAAAGATGAAAATAATAGAAACTGGGGACTGCTAGTGGGGGTGGGGGCCAGCAATGATACCATTGAAAAACTACTGGGTACTATGCTCAGTACCTGGGTGATGGGATCAGTCATACCCCAAACCTCAGCATCATGCAATACACCCAGGTAACCATCCTGCACATGTACCCACTGAATCTAAAAGTTGGAATTATATACATATACATATACATATACATATACATATACATATATCCAGATGACATAAGCCAATTGTCACATTTCCTCTGTCTTATTCCCTTTATTCAAAGTGTTTTTATGTAACATTCTATGTCAATAAATAAGACACTCTAAGAGTTTCATAAAATGCTTAAGCCAAATAAGAAGGAAAAGCTAAATCTAGAATATCCCAGTAAAGATGAATCCCTGCTTTCTCCATGATAGACACGGTATAGTAAAATCAACTTCACACCAAGAGCTGATTGGTCTCCTAAGAAATGATACCACAGCAAAGGCTCAGCAGTAGATTCTGGTCCTGACAGAAGGTGATGGATTTGCTGTGGCTCTCTAGCATGAAAACTGACTTAGCTACTGTCACAGCTGAAAAAGCAATGCCTCATGGATTCTGATAAGTGACACAGGAGTTTACTATATTTGTGCTAATTTCTGAGTCCATCCTCAAAACTCTTCCCAGATCCCAGCACTTTGGGAGGCCAAGACGGGCGGATCACGAGGTCAGGAGATCGAGACCGTCCTGGCTAACACGGTGAAACCCCCCTCTCTACTAAAATACAAAACTAGCTGGGCGAGGTGGCGGGCGCCTGTGGTCCCAGCTACTCGGGAGGCTGAGGCAGGAGAATGGCGTGAACCCAGGAGGCGGAGCTTGCAGTGAGCTGAGATCCAGCCACTGCACTCCAGTCTGGGTGACAGAGCGAGACTCCGCCTCAAAAAAAAAAACAAAACAAACAAACAAACAAACAAAAACAAAAAAAACTCTTCCCAGACCTCTTTGCTTTTGGATCCCTGACAATCTAATAAGGCAACATCCCCCTAATCAGTAGTTAACACATACACTTCTTCTAGACTACTCCTCTCTCCCCGTAAATATGATGACCAACTGTGTAGCTGAAAGATTTGGAGAAGTTTTCCCTCATACTTAATCTTTTGGGGCCAAACACTGAGTGAAGGGTGTAAAAGAACAGCAATCCATTTTCGGTTCATTTTGGTATATTGAGAACCAAACTCTCCTTTTCTGGTTATAGGAAATTCTACAAAGACAACAGGTACCACTAGAATAGAGGCATTTGTTCAACAGGGATAGGCATCATGGGATCTGGGCTTCTTATTTCTGAAGCTTAATTACGTCTTTGAACCTGCTGGAGTAGGTTCAAAGTATGCAGAGTAGAACCTATTCTACTCTGAATACACCAATTCCATTTTGCAAGAAATTGATGCTATTTGTACTCTATTTTATGAAATGATGTGTCTTACAATCTGCAGTTCACGATGGCCAACTCTGGTACATTGTCAAATGACCTGTGAAGATCAGAGTCTCTACTATGGCCAAATATTAGGTTGGTGAGAAAGTAATTGCAGTTTTTGCCATTCCAGTTGGCCTTTTTTTTATTGTGATAGGTTTTAGTTCACAGGTCAGGGAACTCATGTAAGAAATCTGTTGTTAAGTATAAATATTCCTATTATAAAATCAGGGTCTGGAGAAATAATTACCAGGTGTTTCAGTAAACCCATAGGCTCTATGATGAGATCAATGTGTGTATTGACTCTACCACCTGGATTTTATAGGGAAGGGGCATTGTGTTATTTTTGTCCCTCTGTTAAGATTGTCAATGCATATTCTGCATCTAATAATCCATGAAAGTTCTGAATATTTTCCTTTCCCAATGAATAGCTACTCTTAAAAATAGGCTTATCTCCCTTTGAGGGATAGTTTATAAGAGTAATGATTAGATATACTTGCTGTGACATTTTTGTATTAATATTTCCTCAAAAGTACTTGGGTTCCAGTTCAATCAATGGATTCTAGGCTGAAAAATGGTTTAAGTCTGGAAAACATTCGATAAATTGTGATTTTGT
The DNA here is from genome assembly GCF_001698545.2 of Rhinopithecus bieti. Classification (NCBI taxonomy): domain Eukaryota; kingdom Metazoa; phylum Chordata; class Mammalia; order Primates; family Cercopithecidae; genus Rhinopithecus; species Rhinopithecus bieti. The sequence continues at coordinate 84,154 of NW_016815681.1, read as the reverse complement.
TATTATGACATTTAAACATCAGTCTTCACTCTTCATTCACTTTCCTCACATTCATTCACCTGTCATCTTTTATGGTTGTTTATGTCAAGCAATAATTTCGTTGAATTCCCATCTATTTTGCCACTAGAAAAAAGAACATAGTCTCTTAGCTTGTGTCAGTAATGCCTATAGTTAAAGTCTGCATGATTGTCATTCTGGTCTTGCTGATGATCATTTTATTAAGTTCATCTTATACCTAGTGAGCTTATATACTGACCCCTAACTTCTGTTTTCCCAGAATCTTAATATCTTTGTAGACATTAGGTAGACACATTTCAGGCTTAACATCAATCTTTGCCCAACAGGACAGCCCCACTAGGTTTCTCAGATATATCAATATCTCCCTTACTAGTGCATTTCTTGTCTTGTTGTGGAGGAGTGCTTTCTAGGTCATCTTAAACATCATTCTCAGCCACTAGGTTCTCTAATCTTACATAACAAATTTACTCCACATGTCCACACCTCAAAGGCATTTGAACCCCTAATTATCCACCTATTTTTTTTAAATTATACTTTATGTTCTAGGGTACATGTGCATAACCTGCAGATTTGTTACATACCAGTATATAGTATAGGTACTAGTATAGGTAGTTAGGCCGGCCGGTAGTATATAGTATATATATTGCCATTTGTGGTGTGCTTGCACCCATTAACTCATCATGTCTTACATTTATGTATATTGGCTTCTAAGGCTTCCCTCCCTCCCTCCCCCTCCCACAATAGGCCCCAGTGCTGTGATGTTCCCCTTCCTGTGTCCAATTGTGATCTCATTTGTTCATTATTCCACCTATGATGTGATATACATGCGGTGTTTGGTTTTCTGTTTCTTGCGATAGTTGCGTGAGAATGATAGTTTCCCAGCGGCATCCATGTCCCGTTACAAAGGACACATAGAAGCTCAGTTCCTTTTTGATTGCGTGCATAGCACTGCATAGCATTCCATGGTGTATATGTGCCACATTTTCTTAATCCAGTCTGTCATTGATGGACATTTTATCCACCTATTTTGTTCTCGCAGCTCCAACTCATTTACTGTAAACCATCATGTTTCCCAAAATTCGAATAGTTATTCCAGATACATATTCCAGATACTTCAGGCCTTGCCAATAAGTTAAATTTTGAGTCATGGGAGAGTAGTCCCATATTGATAAATAGATTAATAGACTCTCTTCCAGTCTTACATTCTTCCTTCTCCTGTCTAGCCCCATTAAGATTCTTACCCAGGCATTATCTTGCAGTTCCTGTCTGTACCTATTAACCATACTCCAAAGCTCTTTTTAAATGGTTTTCTCTTCTTATAACTGGGACAGTACTTTGGGGCCTGATGATGCTGAAGTTTCATTCTTCATTAATGAAGAAATAATGAAGGAAGGCAGTGGAAAATCTTGAAGAGGATAAACATCATCATGCAAGGCATCTTTCTCAGATGAAAATTTTGCGGAGTCTTCAGGCAATTAGAGGCTTCCTCTAGCAAGGGGGAAAGAGTTATTTCTGCTAATTCAGAAGATTCAGAGAATTTGTGAGTTCGAGATCCTCAAGCACTTCCCACAAAATACCAATTCTAGGTCTCTGAGTTTCCCTCTTTTCTATGAGATGTTAGCATGAAAATCTTGCCAGAGATTTGACTTTAGCTTCCTTTATAATTCCACAACTTTCACTATCAAATCCTGGGCCAGATTTCCATCATAGTCTCCCACCTGCCTCCAGGAGATGAGTGTCATTTTAGACAATGCAATCATGACCGTTTAACTTTCACAGTGCATCCTGGATGGATAGTTTGCTGACTGCAGACTGTTACTTTCTTCCTTTGAAGTTTAAAAACCTGGCCATTAACAACTGTCAAACAATTTCTCAATGCTTATAATTACAAGTCACCCATAACTGTCAAGTTCTCAATCTACTGCATAAAACAGTTCATCCTCTTCTATCTTTAATCCTCTCCTCAAGCAAAAATCTTAATAAATGGTGATGCTTATGTATATTAGGGATTATCATCAACCCAGTTATAAAATAAATGGGTTTGTTATTATCATTTGATGAGTAAGTAATCTAGTTCTACAATTTCTTTGTAAGATTATAGCTCCTAAAGCCACTTCTATTCTTAAGCGTTTTAGGCAAATCCTTCAATCCCAGTAAAGGGGAAAAAAAAGAGAAAGATCTTAAACACTTATCTGAAAACACTGAGTACATGAATAAATGCAACTGAGGCTCAGTCTTACTTGTACCTTATGGAAGACAGCAAATTACACCTTTGAGTTGTGTATCTAAGTGGTGAGGAGGCTGGGATATATTCCTCTTCTAGGCAGAATAATGCCCCTCACAACCAATCAAAAAAAAGTCCAAGTCACAACCTTCTAATCTGGGAATATTGTAAGTTACACAAAAAATAATTAGCATTGCAGATGAAATTAAGTCACATTACTTTAAATTAGGAAGATTGTTTTGGATTATGCAGATGTGTCCAGTGTAACCAATTAGCAGGATTCTTAGAAGTAGTAGAAGCAGGTGGAAGAGGACAATCAGGTCAGAGTTATGACATGTAAGAAGGATATAATCCAGTCTTACTAGATGTGAAGATGGGGCACAGAGGGCATGAGCTGAGGAATGTAGGCAACCATAGAAACTGGAAAGGCAAGGAAATAGATTAGCCCCATAGTCTCCAGAAAGGAACATAATACTGCCAGCACATTGATTTTAAAACAGTGAGACTGTGTCAGACTTCTGACCTGCATAAGTGTAAAATAATATATTTGTATTGTTTAAGCCACTACATTTGAAGTATTTTGATATAGAAACAATAGGAAAATAATACAATGCCCAATACTTACGTTCTTCTCTGCACGATTACTGTACTGATTTCTGCAGCCAGAGAAAACTCTCAAGTAGAGTTTCAGGTGCTTCCAGAAAAAAAGCTTATCATAGATACTGTGACAACAGTATCTGCTATAATATGAATGTCTGTAATTATTTTTATGAGGTAACATTATTTTGTAATAACAGTCAAGATGGTTAAACAGGAGGAAAAAATGAAAAGACAAACTCATTAGTTTTGACTGTTAGATAATAATTGCGCATCTCTATGGGGTGCATATTATATTTTATATATGCATAAGATGTATAATAATCAAACCTTTGTTATTTAGCATATCTATCACTTCGAACATTTATTATTGCTTTATGTTGGGAATATTTTGAATCTTCTTTTCTAGCTATTTTGAAGTATGCAATATATTTTAAACTATAGTCACCCTACTGTGATATTGAACGCTAGAACTTATTCCTTCTAACCGTATGTTTTAATCTAACATTAGATTAATGTGTAATCTAACCATAATGTTTAATTTAACACCAAACAATCTCTCTTCAGTCCCTTCCCCTGAGTCTTTGGTAGCCATCATTCTACTCTTCACCTTCATGGGATCAAATATTTTTAGCTCTCATATGTGAGTGAGAACATGTGGCAAACTCATTCCTATCTGCAGATGATATGTTTGTGTACCTGAAAATCTAAAGAAAAAGGAATTTAATTGTTTTTGCTCATTATGAGGTGATTAAGAGAAATAATTGAGTACAAATGGTCCCTGGAAATAAGTAACAAATAACCACTTCTTCAAAGATAAAATGGATGGGCATTCTTGTGTTAGTTTTCTACTGTTGCATAACAAATTAACACAAACTTTATGGCTAATGATGACACCCACTTATTAGTTCGCACTTTTGTTTGTTAGTCCAGCATAGCACGACTGGCTTCCCTGCTCAGACTAAAATCAAGAGGTCAGCTGTCTCCATTCTCATTTAAAGCTCAGGATCCTTGGGCAAGCTTATTCCTGTTATTGGTAGAGTTCAGTTTCTTGGAGTTGACTTATAAAAGTCCCTCTGTTCCTCCTGGCTTTTGACCAGAAACCATTTTCAGTTCCTCATAATTATCTGAGGAGCCATTTCATCTTGAAACCAGCAACACAGTGCCAAATCCTGATACTTTAAATGTCTGCCTTCCCCTTCTGTGACCAGCTAGAGAAAACTCTCTGCTTTTCAAGGGCTCATCTGATCAGTCAGGCCTTCTCTCCTCGGTTAATCTCTCTTTTGCCATATAATGTAATAAAATCATGATGGTAACGATTCATCATACTCACATGCTCCACACAGGAGGTGAGAAGGGATTATACAAAGTATAAGATAATTGTGATCATCTTAGAATGCTGTTTACCACAATGCTTATTTACAAGAGGAAATGTTCAAATTTCTAAGAATAACTTTAAGACATTTGTAATAGCATTATAAAGAATCTTTAACTTGCTACTGTGTAGAACAGAAAGGATATTTTAAGAGGAGAAAAGTCTAACCTTCTGCTGGAAAAAAATACAGACTCATAAAATAAACTTGTAAAATACTTTTTAAATTACTATTTAGTGTTAAGATTGATCAGTGTTAAGAAACATTAAGAGATTCCAATAAAAACACGTATACTCTTTCTGCCTCAGAGCACGTAGAGTCTCATAGGCTTTGCTTTGGAAACATGCCTGTTCCTGCACCTCCCTTCTTAGCTAAAGGAATGTGAACATTGACTGGTTAAGACCAATCACTGCTCTCCAGAGAAATGGCGGAGTCAGAAGACATCACCAAGTCATGTGGACACTTTTCCAAAGGCACTTCGGGAGTGACTTAACCAATGTTAGGTCAGAAAATTAAGAAAAGTGAGTTAAAGGATGTGAAATTTTTGAAAAATAGACCTGTTTATGAAGAAATGCTTCATGGACGTAAACTGGAAGTCTACATCAGAACTTAGCCAGGCTAGCAGACAGTTTCAGATTTCGTCATGTGTGGTTGCCCTTTGGAAACGTTTTTATTGAATAAAATATGAACCTCCTTAACATTTTATTGAGAGAAGTTAGAAGAAAAGCAACAGTGTTTATTGTAGTCCTGCTGTTGAAGGCATTGCTAATTAAAAGCATCTTTTTTAGTAGGTAACTTTGAGAAAAAGATAATTTCTCACCTTGGTTTATGTTTTACAGTCATTGGACACTATCAATCTGCTCAGTTTCTCGTTTTGCTGTGATTTCTAAAACCTACAGGCAAATCTGTGGTCCATTTTATATACTGCATTTATATTATGCATTTGTTACTGTCCTGATGGATGCCCCACTTTTTAAAACACCTCCTTTTCTTTGTGTGATGATCTTATGTCAGCTGTATCTTTAAATATTTCATGATCAACCTTATAGGGGAATGCAAGATGTAAGAACACAGTTAAAGTATAGGCTGTCAGAAATATAAGATATTCTATTGAATTTGGACTAATTTTAGGGGATATTTTAATATTCTATCACCCTTGGTCATGTGCATCTCACCTTCCATTGTAACTTAGAAGGCTAGACTATTACTCAAGGTCTCTGTGTCTAACCCAAGATTATTGAACTGAATTAGCAATAATGATAGATTTTTCTCATCGATCAAGACATTCTAAAAGTCTGACAGTATGTTTTTTCTACAATAATTTCACAAAAGACAAAGGCTAAAATAATAAAAAATCCAGGGCCCTCAAATTTATTTCCAAACTAACATTATTTACTTTTCACAGATCCAGCATTTTATGAGATGCATAAAAACATGCCTTCAATTCAGTGATAAATACTGAGGTACATACAAACGCACATGCATATATATGTTTGTATTTGGGTCCAATTGTGTGTGTGTATGTGTGTGTGTGTGTGTGTGTGTATGTACATGAAATTTCAATTAGAATGTTTTTGTAAGCATCATAAAATCAGGTATGTAAGTGGCAGAATTTAAAGTACTTCAATGCAAATTATACCAATCTCATCTTATTTTAGATGATAGAAAATACTACTACTATTCATCAGATAGTAGTAGTTAACTGAGATATAATCACACATCTTCACATTTAGTTAGCTGTCAAAATACCTATGGCCGCATTATACAATTTGCAAGTGTAAAGAGAAAGCATATGAAAAGGGGTTGCACAACACAGTTGTAGAATAGGTGCTGTGCTTGTTTTTGCCATTTAACATTTGGGTTCTTAACAATAAAATTAAAATATATGAAGCTTATTACTGTTATGTTTTGTCCCAAAACATAAATAACATGCTATATTGTAATTGCTAGAGATTGGGAGAAGGAGAACAATGATCAAGATAAAGCAATAATAGATTAATTGTTGTCTCTATTTTAAAAACTTTTCTTATATATTCCATTGCATGAATAAGCGAAAACAGAAACAAATTAAGAAAGTGAAGTGCAGAGGATTTAGATTTATAACACAGTGAATAATGGTAAGAGCTTTATACAGAACTAATTCAATCTTTAGAATTAATTTACTTAGATCCCGCGTTACTGTGTCTCAACCATTTTCTAAATTGCAGCTTCCAAAAACTGAAGTAAATGAAAAGGCACACAGTAGTAAAATAAGTGAGAAAGAGAATGCCTTCCTATGGTACTGTGTAAGCATTGTAAAATGAGGTATTTCTTGTTAAATATCATCAACTTTAATGAATGATTTCATTGCATGCAAATTCAAGTTACTTTTCATAATCTAAGTGTATACAAATGATTATTTTTTATGAACTACAATTTGTGATTATTTAATTACTTAAACTTTCTCAGTTCATCGTCTCCTTGACAGTGTCTAATGAAATTTCTTATTTAAACCATTTCATTATGGTATTTTGTTTGTTTGTTTGTTTCATCATTATAGCGAAACTCCTTAAAATAGTGGCTATACTTTTGACCATGTTTGAGGAATTGAAAAGAGATTTAACCTAGTGACCTAGAAAAAAGTATATTCATAAAACTTGTTCTCAAATCCAAAGATAGTTGGTTAATTTATATATATTATTATATATATATACACACCACACACATCCCACACCCCACACACACAATATATATATAACAAATATACAAAAATATATACAAATATATATTTATTTGTACATGGTATACAAATATATATTTGTATTATATATAAATAGAGAATGTAATAATAAAGCTTGTTTAATTAAAAGACATGAAGTTATAGACTTTTTGAGCCAGAAGAGACCTTAGACATTATGAAATGATGATTGCTTTCTTTTCTGGAAGTACTCTCTAAGTCATAGTGCGTTTTAAAATGATATGTTTTAATAGAATACACCAAACTTCATAAAATTAGAAATATACTGTCTCTCTTTCTTTCTAATTCCTGTACACACACATGCACACACACACACACACAAACAAAGAGCGCTTGTTAAAATTCTTTGATGCCAGCTGGTCATTTGCCTTCTTCTTCTCCAGGTAGAATAAAAACAAGTCCGGCTCCTTGATCTCCCCAGTAAAGTGACACGAATGCTGTCTTCACATCAAATCAGCAGTTTATAGACTATAATCACATTGCCAAGTAGTTTTATTAACTTTTCTTTCTCTACGGATATTAGTGTCCTTAAATTTTTCTACTCTAAGTAAAACATGACCTCTAATTTATACTTTATTTTATTTATTTATTTAATCTGTTTATTTTTGAGATGGAGTCTAGCTCTGTCATCCAGGTTGGCGTGCAGTGGCGCGATCTCAGCTTATCGCAACCTCCGCCTCCCGGTTTCAAGCGATTCTCCTGCCACAGCCTCCTGAGTAGCTAATTTCTACTTTATTAACAGAATGCTTTTACCAAACGGCCTTCCTATGTGTATGGAAACTGTTGTATGTAACGTTCTTTAATTGTGTTGCCATTATGTGCAAAACAGCCCTCGCTAGTGCAGCATTAAATTGCATTATGAGATAATTCATAAATTTAAAAAAAATTGAAAATTCTACAAGCGTGATATCTGGCAACATATATTCTCTAAGTTCTACTCAATATTAAATATAATAGAGTGTGAGTTACAAATTTTAAAAATCACTCAATGTTATAAAAATTGTTTGGTAATCTAGTATATATTATAATGAATGTTTGGCCTTTCTTACGAAATTTTTGTGCAAGACTAGGCCATATTTTAAGACCCTAGTTTCTATCATGTCCAGCCTTTAACGCAGTATTTGGATCACTCTGTGTTCTACTTAGACTAGATAGTGGGAGACATGCGGAGGAAATGAAGGGGCAAAGCCATGGCTACAGTACAGATTGTCTAAAATCTTTGAAACCTCCAGCTTAAATCTTTCCTGCATCTAACGATAATAAAACAACCTCTCCTTCATGCTATTTGAGTTCCATTTTTTAAAATCCCTTATTTTAGCCTAGGGAGGATCCAAGAAGCAGGACGTGAAAAGGAAGTCAAATTCAGGTTGACGAATTAAGTTTTATTATTGTAAAATATTCATAACTTACAATGTCACATTTTATCCACTTTAAGTATACGGTTCATTGATAGGCAGTACATTCTCATTGGTGTGCAATCATTACCACTATAAATTTCCAAACATTTTTCATAATTGCACACTAACACTCTGTACCCATTAAACAATAACTCCTCATACTCCCTCCCTCTAGCCACTGGTAACCACTGTTCTCTCTGTCTCTATGAATTTCACTATTCTGGGTATCTCATATAAATGGAATCACATGATATCTTTTTGTGTCTTGTTTATTTCAAATGTCCTCAAGTTTTACCTGCGTTGTAACATGTATTAGAAATGTATTGCTTCCTAAGGCTGAATAATAATCAATTGTAGGTACATATCGTATTTTGTATATCTTTTTATTTGGGAATAGACATTTGGATTGTTTCCACCTTATGGTTATTGTGCATAATGCTACTCTGTACATGGGTGTACAAATACCTGTTTTAGTCCCCATTTTCAATTCTTTTGTCTACATGCCCAGAAGTGGAACTGCTGAATAATATGGTAATTCTGTGTTTATGTTTTTTAAGGAACCACTTTTTTAACAATAGAAGCTTGTTTATTTTATTTCATACTATGAATTCTGATTGAAATGCTTAAAATGCCATCATACAATTGAGTTTCCTAAAAATAATTATATACAGTGCCAGCACATTAATATTATGTGGCCAATGTATATCTTTACAAAACTGAATCGAGTTTTTACTGCAATGGCCTAATACAGGCATGTGTATTGTGTACTAATATAGCTAAAATGTAGAGTTGAAGGGCATGCCTTGATAGAGTGAAATTTGTATTTGGGTCCAATTTATAGATTGCATTGGAAGAAGATGATTGTTAAAAGTAAGCAAGAATCAAGTAGCTATTTTGAAGAACAGCTGCATATCATATAAACAAGACTGAAAGGCAAAGGATATTGAGATTTTATGCAAATTATCCTTCATTTATTTAACATTGATAAGCTGAAGGAACCCCTTTCTGTTTGTCGAGCTGACTTGTTGTGTGATTACTTTTACCACTCAGAGCAGTCTCCTCACATGTTGCAGATTTTATTATGCTCCAGATTTTTCAGCAAATAAGCATATAATACATGGAAGGCCTCTTTCCAAAATAATAAAATGACTAAAATATTCTCTTGATTTCTCTTTGTATTGAAAGCTATAAAAGTCATTTCGTAATTTTTTCACAAATATATTTAAATATTGTTTAACTTACTGCTTATATTTGCATCTTTTATGTAAATCCTACACAAAACCATATGTAATAGTAATTTAGTAGTACCTGAAAATAATGTTTTTTCATTTTTAAGATAAAACACTGAACATGAAAACATATAATTTTTAGCTTGCATCCTGCAAGTTTTCATCCAAAAAATTGTGTTATAAGTCTTGCTTAGATTGCTTATAAATCATTTTACGTATACAGATTAATCAGGGTCCTTACTTGCATTCATACATTTGAAAATGTATATACTAAATATATATGCTATTAGTTATGTTTATTAGTTAAAATATATTAATAAACAGATTCTGTAATTCTGTTGGTCCAAGTTTGTTGCCAGTACTGTATTTATTGCTCATCAATTCTCTTCTTTTTCTGTATATGTTCAACACACTTGATGTATTAAATAATGTATGAATATGTATCAAATGATTCAGTGACATTCCTACATTTAGTATTATCAGGAGCAAGCAAAACCTCTACAGATAACCATCATTCCTTTTGTGGTTATTAACTGACACTCTGAAGAATACAGCAGATGGTTTAAATTAAGAAGATATTAAATACAAGAAACAAAGCAAACAAACAAGAACTTCAAATATTTCTATTAAAGAAAAATTATAAAACTTACATTGAAACTCACTAGAAATGACATATAACTTCTGAGATCTCTTGACTTCTGGGAGATCTTTCTTTCTCATGAAAATATTTCTTCTTTCTCCATAAGAAAATTTTGAAAATGAAATATGTAAATAAAAGTTGAGCCAATGGTTCCTGATCTAGTTTGGCTCTGTGTCCCCACCCAAATCTCACGTTGAATTGTAAGCCACACATGTTGCAGGAGGGGCCTGGTAGAAGGGGAATTGAATCATGGGGTCAGACTTCCCCCTTGCCATTTTTGTGGTAGAGTGCTCAGGAGATCTGGTTGTTTAAAAGTGTGTAGCACTTTCCCCTTTGCTCGCTCTCTCTCTCTCCTGCCACCATGTGAAAATGTGCTTGCTTCCCCTTTTCCTTTCTGCTGTGATTGTAAGTTTCCTGAGGCTTCCCAGCCATGCTTTCTATATAGCCTGCAAAACTGTAAGTCAACTAAACCTCTTTTCCTTATAAATTGCCCAGTCTCAGGTAGTTTTTATAGCAATGTGAGAACAAACTCATTTCAAATTATTTACCATCGTAAGCTCTGTTTCATTATTCTAATATAAGATATTAGGTACTATAGCATATCTTTTATTGAACAATAGCATGTGCTAAGTAATAATTTAATAATTTTCTATGAATCATGGCATATGTCATATAGAAACTCTGATCACCAAAAAAAGTGTCTCAGCATGAAATAAATATAATTACAATCAAAAGTAAATAAATATGTAAAAGTGAAGCACAAAATGTGGCCTTTATAACAGTCTTGTTATTTCTATTATGCTTATTGAAATGAAAGTGCTTTGAGAATATCCATTATTCTTTTAAATGCACTACAGGAACCTGAAGCCTCTGGGATAGAAATCATTGGAATTCGAGTTAGGTACTCACATAAGCAGATTCAGACATGTAATTGCTTTTAAATAATTCTCCATTCTATTGCACCTATTATACGATGCATATAAAAAACTATATATGTGTGTGTGTGTGTGTGTGTGTGTGTGTGTGTGTGTATATATTTTAGATGGAGTCTTGCACTGTCACCCAGGCTTGAGTGCAGTGGCACAATCTCGACTCACTGCAAGCTCTGCCTCCCAGGTTCAAAGTGATACTCTTTCCTCAGTCTCCCAAGTAGCTGGGACTACAGACACCTGCCACCATGTCCAGCTAATTTTTTGTGTTTTTAGTAGAGACGGGGTTTCACCGTCTTAGCCAGGGTGGTCTCGATCTCCTGACCTCGTGATCCACCTGTCTTGGCCTTCCAAAGTGCTGGGATTACAGGCGTGAGCCACTGTGCCTGGCCCACAAAATGTATTTTTAAAGATAAAGAATAAAACTGGAAACTATGTTCATGATAAAAAGTGTGGATCTTCATATTCTTTTTTTTTTTTTTTCTGAATCCATTGCTAATGTTTGCATTCTTGAGGGCTACAAGAATTTCACTTGAATTGCTTCCATCACCCTTCTTCACAACATCAGTTTTTTCTTTTTTTAAAAAGAATTTTATTAAAGTATAATAGACATACAATAAAATTTACTCATTTTAGTATACTATTCAACAATTAATAGTAAATTTACAGAGTTGTACAATCATCAGAACAATCTAGTTGGAAAACGTTTCCATTACATCAGATAACATTTTGTAGACATTTGTAGACAATCCTTCTTCTCACTGACAACCCCGGGAAAACACTAATCCTCTTTCTGCCTCTAGCAGCAGATGTTTCATGTAAATAGAATCATGAAATATATGATCTCTTGAGTTTGGCTTCTATTAGCATTATACTTTGGAATTATCTATGGTTTATTATATATCAGTAGTGCATTCCTTCTTATGCTCAATAGCATTCCATTGTATTCCATTTTATTAGTTTTCTAGGGCTGCCATAAAAATGTACCAAAAGCTTGTTGGCTTAAGAAAACAGAACTTTATTCTCTCACAGTTTCTGAAAGCTAAATGTTTGAAATCATAGCATCAGTAGAATCATACTCTCTTTGATATCCAAGGGGAAAATTCTTCCTTACTCCTTCCTAGCTTCTTCTAGTTTCTGGTAATCCTTGAGCGTTCCTTGGCTTGCAAAGGCATCATTCCAATCACTATCTCCATCATCATATGGTAATTCTTCTTGTTTGTCTCTGTGTCTCTTGTGTTTGCTCTTCTTATAAAGAGACCATTAGATTAGGGCCCACTTTAATCGAGTATGACTTCATTTTAAGTAATTACACATGAAAAGACCCAATTTCCAAATGAAATCACATTCTAAGTTTCCAAATTAAGACGGATTTTTGAGGAGACAGTATTCAACCCAGTACATGTATTTTGTTTATGCATTCACTGGTTGATGTACAAGTGTATTATTTCCAGCTTTTGGCTGTTATCAATAATGTGGCCGTAAATACTTGCATGTATGTGGTTGTGCAGATTATATTTTCTTTTCCCTTGAGCAAATACCTAGGAGTGAGATCACAGGGTGGCATGATAAACATGTTTTTTTTTTTTTACAAAACTTGCAAATACTTTCCCAAAATGGCTGCACCATGTTGCATTCCTAAGAAGCGGATGAGTTCCAGCTTTTCCCCCTCTTCACCACACCTGTTATTGTTTGTCCTCGTCATTACTGCCATTTGAGTGGTATGAAATAGTAATTGTTTTCCTTATAATGTGCATTTCCCTAATGAATAATAATGTTTAACATCTTTTTAAGTGTTTATCAAACATACATATATTTTCTGTGATGAAATGCCTGTTCAAATATTTGGTTAATTTTAATTGTATTATTAATCTTTTACTATTAATATCCAGATAAATTATTTTCTCAAATATTTAAATTGCAAATATTTCTCCCAGTTTATGGCTTGTATTTTATTTCCTTATTGGTGTTCTTTCAAGCAGAAAAGTTGTTTGTTTGTTTTTTTAAAAGCCCATGTGCGTTTTATTAATAAAAACTAACAGTGCCAATTTAAACAAGTCAGACAATTAAAGTCCCTTTATATTCCATAAAGTATAACAGAAAAGTTGATTTGTGTTTCAATAAAAATACTATCATTTTAGAACAGGCAGCTAATAGCAACAGTGCAGTTAAAGGGTTTTGCAAATAAATTTTAAAAGAGACTAGTGCCTGTTCTTAAATTCTCTTTTTTCTTTTTATAAAAAAACCTATTAAAAATGTTTGACAATTTGGTTAAAATTGTTAAAACATTCCTATATTTAAATTTCAATTTTATAGTGATTATAGGAAGATGCTTATGAAACAAATACATTTGTTTAACTACATGTCTTAATTAAACAAATTATGTAAACAACTGTTAATAAAAGGTTTCCAAAGCTGCCTATAAGAAATCAGGCAAATTTTACCATAGCATAAACCATTCCAGCCATCCAGACAGTCCCCATAGCCACACCAGTGTATAATAAGCTTAACCAAACACAAACAAAAACAAACAAACAAGTGCTTTGCAATTGTTGCTGCAAAATAGGAGAGGAAAGAGTGTATAAATCTTATGGAATCACAACAATCAATATAATTTAAGGAAAATAAAACTCAATAAGTTGATGTGTTTATTGTTTAGAAAGTCTAATTCTTTCTTTGGAAGCCGAGGAGGGCGAATCACGATAGGAATTTTGAGCCAGCCCAACCAACATGGTGGAACCCCATCTTTACTAAAATTACAAAAATTTAGCTGGGTGTGGTGGTGGCACCTGAATCCCAGCTACTCAGGAAGATGAGCAGGAGGATCGCATTGAACCTGGAAGGCAGCGGTGCAGAGCTGCGATCATACAACTTGCACTCCAGCCCGGTGACAAAGTGAGACTCTGTCTCGAAATAAAAACAAAAAGAAAAAGAAAGGAAGGAAGGGGAAGGAAGGAAAAGAAGGAAGGGAGGAGGAGGGAGGAGGAGGGGAGGGAGAGGAAAGAGAGAGAGAGAGGAGAGACGAGAAAGAAAGAGAAAGAAGAAGAAAGAAGAAGAAGAAAGAAAGAAGAAAGAAGAAAGAAAGAAAGAAGAAAAAGAAAGAAGAAAGAAAGAAAGAAAGAGAGGAGAAGAAGAGATAAAGAAGGAGAGAGGGAAGGAAGGAAGGAAGGAAGGAAGGAAGGAAGAAAGAAAGAGAGAAGGAAAGAAAGAAGGAAGAAGGAAGAAAGAAAGAAAGAGAGAAAGAAAGAAAGAAAGAAAGGAAAGAAAGAAAGAAAGAAAGAAAGAAAGAAAGAAAGAAAGAAAGAAAGAAAGAAAGAAAGAAAGAAAGAAAGAAAGAAAGAAAGAGAGAGAAAGAAAGAAAGTTGAATTCCGCTGTTTTCTTGGGACTCTGGACACCATACCACTGAACAAATGGAAAACTCCACAGTGTCGCTATACACCAGCCGGGGTGTCATCCAAACTCACTGCAAACAAACAGCATCCGGTGCTCACCATCCATACCACAACAGGAGGGCATTTTATCATGGATGTGGATGAAATAAAATTTCTTCAGCAAACTCGGCAAAAGCTTTTCAAAAATGAACTCAGCACTTAAAGAAAAATAGAAAATGAAAACACAAGATCCTAAGAAGTAAATAAATGCTCTGCATCAGCACACTGGTATCAAAAGTTGTTAACATGTAATAAAGTCAAATGTATTCTTTAAAAATTAGATCTTGCTCTAGCATTTTGATTCAGAAATTCTAATATTTATAATAATCTGTGAGAAAATAAATACTGTTTACCACTTTGTACAAATGATAGAGTACCTCATTCATATTTTTAAAAACTACTATGTAATATTGTGTGACGAAAGAAAGTTAATACTTAGCTAGTTTCTACTTAGCTACACATTTTACATATTTTCATTTTTTATTTAACCTTTGGACATTGTGCTTTTAGGACAGTTTTCCAGACATCACAGACTTGTGTGTAATTTTTGTGCATGTGGTTGTGGTTGTGTGTGTGTGTATTCACTTGCATTACAGATAAATAACTCACTTATTAAATATTACAGTTTTACTTAAAGATGTATATGTGTGTCTACATATATGTATGCATTGTGTGAGAATGTGTGTGTATATGTGTGTGCTTGGGTAATTCATTCACCAACTCTGTAAACATTATTGAGCACCCACTGTGAGACAGATGCTATGCCTGGTACTGGAGATTCACCAGTAAACAAAACAGATAATTTTATTTATGGAATGTAAATTCTAATCTAAAACACGTGGAATCAGGGGTTAAGATGGCAGATAGGAGGCAGGACTAGCTTGCAGCTCCCGCTTGGATGGACAGAGCAGTGTGTGGAGACTCACATCATGCATCTTTGCTCTAAGAACTACCACAGGAACATACCAGGAAAGCCAAGAGAATCCACAGACCCTTCGAAGGAACTGGATCACCACTTCAGGCTTCCTGAGATGCTGAAAAACTGAGTTTGCTTACTTTCTCAACAGAGGGGCTCATGGTCTGGAGTCAGTTCTCAGCCTTGGTCACTGGCTCCTGGAAATAGACTCAGTGCTATTAGGAGGGCATGATGGGAGGGAGTTCTGCCCTTAGCACTGTGGGCTGCATGGAAGCGGTGTGAAGCCTGTGATTGCCAGCTTTCCCCCACTTCCCTGGCCACCTGTATAACTCAGCAGAGGCAACCATAATCCCCCTGGGAATATAACTCCATTGGACTCAGAACAACACCTCCGTCCCCCATAGCAGTCTCAGCAAGCCCTGCCCAAGGAGAGGCTGAGCTCAGACCCACCTATCCCTGCCCTCGTCTTGTGGTCTTTCTCTACCTGCCCTGGTAGCTGAAGACAAAGGCCGCAATCTCTTAGGAAATCTATGTCATTGCTCACTGCCTGAGAAACTTGAATACTTAACCAAGCGTCCCTAGGGCAAGTTTGCATCCTGCCTATAGGACCACAGCTTATGTGTTCTTGAAAACACTACTTCCAGGCTGGAGACCAACCAACACAAAACGAGTACACTAAACAAACATAACCAAGGACCGTCACAGAGTGCCCTTCATTCCTCTGCTACCTCCACCAGAGAAGATGCTGGTATCCACAGCTACAAGATCTCAAGATAGATCACATCGCAGGTCTCTTTGCAGACACTCTTCAGTACCAGCCAGGACTCCAGTAGCTCTGCTGGGTGGCTAGACTCAGAAGAGCAAAAGCAATCACTACAGTTTGGCTTTCAGAAAGCTCAATTTCTAGGGGTAACAGGAGAGCACCACATCAAGGGAGCATGCCATGGGATGAAACAACCTGAACAGCAGCCCTTGAATTCCAAATCTTCCCTCTATCCTAGTCTACCCAAATAAGAAGGAACCAGAAAAACAATTCTGGTGATGTGAGAAAACAAGGTTCTTTAACAACCCCAAAAGATCATACCAGCTCACCAACAATGGACCCAAACCAAGATAAAAAAACTCTGAAGTACCAGAAAAAGAATTCAGAAGGTTGATTATTAAGCTAATCAAGGAGGCACCAGAGAAATGTGAAGTCCAACTTAAAGGAATCAAAAACATGATACAGGATATGAAAGGAAAATTATTCAGTGAAATAGATAGCATAAATTAAAAAATCACAACTTCTGAAAATAAAGGACACACTTAGAGAAATGCAAAATGTACTGGAAAGTCTCAGCAATAGAATTGAACAAGCAGAAGAAGGAACTTCAGAACTCAAAGACAAGGCATTTGAATTAATCCAATGCATCAAAGACAAAGAAAAAATAAATTTAAAAAAATGAACAAAGTCTCCAAGAAGTTTGGGACTATGTTAAATGTCCAAACCTGAGGATAATTTGTGTTCCCAAGGAAGAAGAGAAATCTAAAAGTTTGGAAAACGTATTCAAGGAAATAATTGAAGGAGACTTTCCTGGCCTTGCTAGACATCTAAACAATCAAATAAAAGAAGTTCAAAGAACACCTGGGAAATTCATTGCAAGAACATCATCACTTAGGCACATAGTCATCAGGTTATCAAAAGTCAAGATGAAGGAAAGAATCTTAAGAACTGTGAGACAAAAGTATCTGATAATCTATAAAGGAAAACCTATCAGATTAAGTGCAGATTCTCAGCAGAAACCCTACAAGCTAGAAGGGATCAGGGTCCTATTTTTAGCTTCCTTAAATAAAATAATTATTAGCCGAGAGTTTTATATCCAGTGAAACTAAGCTTCATAAGTGAAAAAAAAGATAGTCTTTTCCAGACAAACAAATGCTGAGATAAATTGTCACTACCCATCAGAACCACAAGAACTGCTAAAACAGCTCTAAATCTTGAAGCAAATCCTCAAAATACACCAAAAATAGAACTTCTTTAAAGCATAAATCTCACAGGATCTATATAAGATAACACAATATAAAACAAAGTATTCCTGGACACTTACACTCTCCCAAGGCTAAACCAGGAAGAAGTTGAATCCCTGAATAGACCAATAGCAGGCTCTGAAATTGAGGCAACAATTAATAGCCTACCCACCAAAAAAAGTCCAGGACCAGATGGATTCACAGCTGAATTCTACCAGAGGTACAAGGAGGAGCTGGTACCATTCCTTCTGAAACTATTCCAATCAATAGAAAAAGAGGGAATCCTCCCTAACTCATTTTATGAGGCCAACATCATCCTGATACCAAAGCCTGGCAGAGACACAACAAAAAAAGAGAATTTTAGACCAATATCCCTGATGAACATGG
>NW_016815681.1:43715-63901 GCF_001698545.2 Rhinopithecus bieti | reverse complement strand
CATGATATAAATGATGAATTGATGGGTGCTGACGAGTTGATGGGTGCAGCACACCAACATGGCATAAGTATACATATGTAACAAACCTGCACGTTATGCACATGTACCCTAGAACTTAAAGTATAATAAAAAAAAAAATAATAATAAAAAAAAAGAAAACAACTAATAAAGTGAAGAGATGACTTAGAAAAAAAAAAAAAACAAAGTATTCAGGCAAACAATAGCATAATGAATAGAATCCTACTTCACATCTCAATGCTAACATTGAATGTAAATGGCCTAAATGCTCCACTCAAATGATACAGAATGGCAGAATGGATAAGAATTCTCCAACCAAGTTTCTGCTGTCTTCAAGACTCACCTAACACATAAGGACTCACATAAACTTAAGGTAAATGGGTGGAAAATGATATTCCATGCAAATAGACACCAAAAGTGAACATGAGTAGCTATTCTTATACCAGACAAAAGTAATTTTAAAGCGACAGCAGTTTAAAAAAGACAAAGAGATACATTATATAATGGTAAAAGGACTAGTTCAACAGTAAAATATCACAATTCAGAATATATATGCACCTAACACTGGAGCCCCAAATGTATACAACAATTACTACTAGACCTAAGGAATGAGAGAGATGGCAACACAATAGCAGTGGGGGACTTTAATACTTCACTGACAGCACTAGACAGGTCATCAAGACAGAAAGTCAACAAAGAAACAATGAACTTAAACAACACCCTATGACAAATGAACTTAACAGATATTTACAGAACATTCTACCCAACAACTGCAGAATATACCTTCTATTTATCAGCACATGGAACATTCTTTAAGATATACCATATGATAGGCTACAAAATAAGTCTCAGTAAATTTAAGTGAATTAAAATGATATTAAATACTCTCTCCGGCCACAGTGTGAAAAAATAGGAAATCAACTCCAAAAGGAACCCTTAAAACCATGCAAATACATGGAAACCAAATAACCTCCTCCTATGATCATTGGGTGAACAATGAAATCAAGATGAAAGTTTAAAAATTCTTTGAACTGAACAATAATAGTGAAACAACCAACTGAAATCCCTGGGATACAGCAAGGGCAATACTAAGAAGAAACTTCATAGCAAAATGCCTACATCAAAAAGTCTGAAAGAGCATGAATAGAAATGTAAGGCCACACTTCGTGGAACTGGAAAAACAAGAACAATCCAAACCCAAACCCAGCAGAAGAAAAGAAATAATGAAGATCAGAGCAGAACTAAATGAAATTGAAACAAACAAACAAAATACAAAAAATAAATAAAACAAAAAGCTAGTACTTTGAAAACACAAATAAAGTTGATGGACCATTAGTGAGATTAACCAAGAAAAGAGAGAAGATCCAAATAACCTTAGTTAGAAACAAATAAGAGATATTACAACTGATACGACAATGACGCAAAAGATTATTCAAGGCTTCTATGAACATCTTTATGGACATAAATTGGAAAACATGGAAGAGACAGATAAATTCCTGGAAATATACAATCCTCCTAGATTAAACCAGGAAAATATAGAAACTCTGAACTGACCAATATCAAACAGTGAGACTGAAATAGTAATTTTAAAAATGCCAATGAAAAAAGTGCAAAACCAGGCAGATCTGTTGAACTCTGACATTCAAAGAATTGGTACCAATCTACCAAACCTATTGACACCATTCCAGAAGACAGAAAAAGAGAGAATTCTTCCTAAATTATTCTATGAAGCCAGTGTCGCTCTAATACTAAAACCAGGGAAGGACATAACAAAAAAAGAAAACTACAGGCCAACATCTCTGATGAACATAGATGCAAAAATTCTCATCAAAATACTAGCAAACCAAATCCAACAGCATATCAAAAAGATAATCAACCATGATCAAGTGGGTTTCATAACAGGGATGCAGGGATGGTTTAACATACATAAGTCAATAAATGTGATACACCACATAAACAGAATTAAAAACAAAAATCACATGATCATCTCAAAAGACACAGGAAAAGCATTTGGCAAAAATCCAGCATCCCTTTATTATATAAAACTCTCAGCAAAATTGGCATAGAAGGGACATACCTTAAAGCAATAAAAGTTATATGACAAACCTACAGCCAACATTATACTGAATAGGGAAAAGGTGAAAGCATTCCCCCTGAGAGTAGAACAAGACAAGGAATTACTTTTACCACTTCTATTCAACATACTAATAGTACTGGAAGTGCCAGCCTGAACAATCAGACCAGAGAAATAAATAAAGGGCATCTGCATCAGTAAAGAGGAAGTCAAACTGTCGCTGTTTGCTGATGATATGATTGTATACCTAGAAAACCCTAAAGACTCAACCAAAAAGCTGCTAGAAATGGTAAAGGAATTAAGCAATTTCAGGGCATGAATTAATATACACAAACCAGTAGCTCTGCTTTACACCAACAGTGGCCAAGCTGAGAATGAAATCAAGAACACAACCCCTTTTTAAATAGCTGCAAAAAAATAAAATAAAATACTTAGGAATATACCTAGCCAAGGATGTGAAAGGCCTCTACAAGGAAAACTACTAAACACTGCTGAAAGAAATCATAGACAACAAGAAAAATGGAGATACATCCTATGCTGATGGATGGGTAGATTCAATATTGTGAAAATGATCATACTGTCAAAAGCAATATACAAATTTAATGCAATTCCAATAAAGATATCACCATAATTCTTCACAGAACTAGAAAAAACAATCCTAAAATTAATATGGAACCAAAAAAGAGCCCACATAGCCAAAGCAAGACTAAGCAAAAGGAACAAATCTGGAGACATCACCTTACCCAACTTCAAACTATACTATAAGGCCATAGTCACCAAAATAGGATGGTACTGGTCTAAGACATAGTCATATAGGCCGATGGAACAGAATAGAGAACCAAGAACTAAAGCCAAATACTTACAGCCAATGGATATTTGACAAAGCAAACAAAAACATGAAGTGCGGAAATGATACCCTATTCAACAAATGATTCTGTGATAATTGGCAAGCCACATGTAGAAGAATGAAATGGGATCCTTATCTCTTACCTTGTACAATGATCAACTCAAGATGGAATCAAGGACTTAAATATAAGGTCTGAAACCATAAAGATTATAGAAGATAACATTGGAAAAACCCTTCTAGACATTGGCTTAAGCAAAGACATCATGACCAAGAACCCAAAAGCAAATGCAACAAAAACAATGATAAATAGATGGTACTTAATTAAACTAAAAAGCTTCTGCATAGCAAAAGAAATAATCAGCAGAGTTAACAGACAACCCACAGGGTGGGAAAAAATCTTCACAATCTGTACATCTGAAAAAGGACTAATATCCAGAATCTACAAAGAACTCAAACAAATCAGCAAGAAATAAAACAAACAATCCCATCAAAAAGTGGTCTAAGGACAGGAATAAACAATTCTCAAAAGAAGATGTGCAAATGGCCAACAAGCATATAAAAAATGCCCAGCATCACTAATTGTCAGGGAAATATAAATCAAAACTACAATGTGATACCACTTCATGCCTGCAAGAACGGCCATAATCAAAAAATCAAAAAGTAATAGATGTTGGTGGGAATACAGTGAGCAGGGAACACTTCTACACTGCTGGTGGGAATGTAAACTAATACACTGTGAAAAGCAGTGTAGAGATTCCTTAAAGAACTAAAAGTAGATCCATGGTTTGATCCAACAATCCCACTACTAGATATCTACCTGGAGGAAAAGAAGCCATTATATGGAAAACATACTTGCACATGTATGTTTATAGTAGGACAATTTGGAATTGCAAAAATATGGAATCAGCCCAAATGTCCATCAGTCAATGAGTGGATAAACAAAATGTGATATATATATATGTGTGTGTGTGTGTGTGTGTGTGTGTGTGAAAATGTGATATATATATAATATATATTTTATATATACCACATCATATATGTATGAGTATATGCATGTATATGTATGTGTATATACATGTATATGTAAGTGTATACATGTATATACACATGTATGTACATGTATATGTATGTATATATAAATATATACACATATATAGGTACGTATATTTGTATATATGTACATACACACACACACACACACACACACACACCATGGAACATGACTCAGCCATTAAAAGGAATGAAAAAATGGCGTTCACAGCAACCTGGATGGAATTGGAGCTATTATTCTAAGTGAAGTAAGTCAGGAATGGGAAGCCAAACATTGTATGTTCTCACTCATATGTGAGAGTTAAGCTATGAGGATGCAAAAGCATAAGAATTACACATTGGACTTTGGGGACGGGGGGAAAGGGTGAGGGTGGTGAGGGATAAAAGATTGCATTGGATACAGTGTACGCTTCTTGGGTGATGAGTGCACCAAAATCTCAGAAATCACCACTAAAGAACTTATTCATGTAATCAAACACCACTTGTTCCCCAAAAACCTACTGAAATACAAAAATAATTTTTTTAAAAATGTGAAATCAGTGATGATTACAGTAGAAAGAAGAAAAAAGGTGCAGTGTAATGTTAATGGGAGTAGTGGGAAAGGACAGAATATTGGATATGGACTGAGAGATGTTTGGTATTACAGATGAAGTAATTTGTGAAAATCTTCTGTAATGATTGGACATTTTAGCAAAGATGTGAATAATGTGAATAGCAACTTATGTAAAGAAAAATCTGAGGGGAGGGCGGAGTGGGGAGGGATAGCATTAGGAGATATACCTAATGTAAATGACGAGTTAATGGGCGCAACACACCAACATGGCTCATGTATACATATGTAACAAACCTGCATGTTGTGCATATGTACCCTAGAACTTAAAGTATAGTTAAAATAAAAAAAAAGAAAAGAAAAGAAAAATCTGAAGAAAGAGTATTCTAAACAGAGGAAATAGTAAGTTAAGGTATTGAGATGGTAAAAATTTAACGTATTTGAAAAGAAGGAATAAAGGCAGTGCGCCTGGAGAAAAACAGATAGAAAGGAAAGTGACAGATGATCAGTTAAGAAATTAACAGGAGTCAGTCAATGTAAAACTTTGAATGTAAGGATATAATTCTTACACTTTCATCTCAGAGTGATAGGAGTCATTTGAAAAGATACAGCATTTTAGTGATGTGATTCAAACAATTAGTATTTGGTGATAGCAGGAAATTCAGATCCATATACCTTTGCAGCTCTGCTATCTAATATGGTAGCCTCAAACCACCTGTGAATATTAAATACTTGAAATGATACTGCTCTGAATTGAGATATTCTGTAAGTGTTAAAAACACAGTGGATTTGAAGACTTAGCAAAAATAAGTAAAATAGCTTATTTATATTTTCATATTGATTAAATGCTGAAATAATTATATTTTGGATATACTGTGTTTAGTTAAGAAAATAGATCGTTAAATGGATTTCACCTTCTTATGTACATGTTTTTAATATTATTAACAAAAATTAAAGTTACATATGTGACACATTAGATTTATTACGGACAGTTCTAGTACAAAACTTTATGTTACAGGAAGAGTGTTAACATATTTCCTGGTACCAAGATAACTATAATAGATATCTTGGTACCAGGTAATATCCTATGCCCCTAACTTCATTCTCATTTAATGTTCATAGAAATGACATGAGGTAGACTGTTGATTTATAAAAGATATCACCAAGTTAGATTACTCTAGGTTGTAGAATGCAAGAAGAACTGATCAGTTGAGAAAGACTGTAGTCCTGGGATCATAACAGGGTAACTGAAAAGACAGCCTTAGTAGATTTGATGTAGTGTAACCAAGTCAAAAATCAAATTGAAAAAATACAGTCTGCCAGTGGCACATCAAAGATACTCAGTTTTAGGAAGCAGAAATGGTATAGCTGCTGGAAATGAGTGAGGCTGCACCATGGAGAGACAGCTAAGGCAGGAAGGTCAGATAACTTTCACAGGTTTGGACAAGCTGGGATAGCGGTTCATAGATAACACAATAGTCTGAAGGAGGGAGGAAAGCCAGCTTTGACTCAAGGAAAGTGAAGGAATGTTTGTTTTTTATTCTCTTTAAAAAGACTCAGAGCCCAGAAGTTTATGTTTACTTCATTTGTAACAGAATTTCTATGAATAGCTTTTTATATTTGTCTAAGCTTCCTGAAGACTGGCAGCAAAATAGAGGAAAAAATGTTATAATTAATGTGTATAGTCTGGGTCCACAGGATATTTCCCACATACCTGATTCACAATACCCTTTTTCCTAACACATAATGTCTGGGTTCCCACTCTGTTAAATGAGCAGTTATATCATATGATGGCCTTTTATGCTGCTGTTCTGATTTGCATTTTATTGCATAACCCACCTACCATTTCAGCATCTTGATTTCTTATTGACATAGACTATCTTCATGCCAAAAGGCATTGGTGGAAAACTTAAGCAAATAAGAAATTAAGTTATAAATTTAAAATCACAAACAGTATGACTTTAAGTTTATTTTATACTGAGAAAGTTTCTTTTTTTTATTTAATTCCCAAATTCAGTATGAGAAGTAGATAGATTAAAATTACATTTTGTGTGCTAAGAGGTGGATTTTCCTCCTTTTATGAATAGAAACATTGATAAGCAGCAAAATGTCTTCCTTAAAAATTTAAAAATGGACAACAGTGTCTTAGTAATACTCTCTTTCCAAGTGCCACGGATTCCCTAAGTCACAAATGTTACTTTGAAATATGATAAAAATTTAAGCAAAATTTTACTTTAAATTTTAATTTCACTTAGCTAGGTAAAAACCACGTAAACACACATAGAAATCTCCATGTCTGTCTGTCTGGGCTCCTTTTTTTTTTTTTTTTTTTTTTGAGATGAAGTCTCACTGTGCCACAATCTCAGCTCACTGCAACCTCCGCCTCCCGGGCTTAAGCAATTCTCCTGCCTCCTTCTCATTTAACGTTCATAGAACTCCTGAGTAGCTGGGATTACAGGCACGTGCCACTGCACCCAGCTAATCTTTGTATTTTTAGTAGAGATGGGGTTTCACCATGTTGCCCAGAGTGGTCTTGAACTCCTGACCTCAGGTGATCCACCCACCTTAGCCTCTAAAAGTGCTGGGATTACAGGCATGAGCCACTGCACCCGACTGGGCCTCTTCATTCTAGCACCTTAAACCCTATATATCATTTATTTTCCAGGCTAGTTTCCTGTCTAGAAAAAAGCAAATCTGTATGATACTCTAACGTAGCTCTAATACTTTAGCCCTTATCTGCACTTCTCTTCCGGAGAAGCAATGTGTCCAAGACTGCAGTGTTTTTGATCATCAGTTGTAGTTGACTCAGCTTCACTTCTACTCTCAAACCACGAGTTAGTTTTCTATTATAAAATGCCTTTTTCATTCTCAACATTTCCGGATGGCTTTTACATGACCACTCTTTAAATCATTACACAGAATTCTCCCACCATCCACTCATACTCTAATCCAATATACAACCTATTGACTGTTAGTGTAAGTAACGCCAAAATAGAATTAACATAGGCAGTTTCTTAAAGGTCAAAGTCAATTAATGTGCAATCTACGGCATGTATAAAGGCTAATATATGATCTTTATCTTCTGGAAAATTGTATGTAAAAGAACTCCACAAATCAAAACAATCAATTTTTTCATCGGGTGTAAAAATAAATAGAATAGTAATGGTATATTTCACCAGGCAGAAAACGTACTGAATGAAGCCAGTGACATTTGGTTCCACTTCAACACATTCTGGAAAATTACATTATAGAGCTGTCAAACACAAATTCCAACCAAAATGTCATTTTTGTACAAAAGAAACAATCTGAAGGGCAAAGTGAATCTTGCCTTACCCTGAAACCTCCAAGGCAGAGCTTCTTTAACTGTGATCGGTTAGGGATTATTCTGCTTTCTCAGTTCTTTTAGACTTCTCTGACATAAGGCAGAAATAAATGTTAGTACTCTGTCACTTATAGCTTAATAGAGAAACTAAATTTGACAAATTCTACTAATTTCTAAAATTATTATTAAAATTAAATCAGAAGTTTATTCTCTTAAATGGACACTGTCCAGAATAATTGATTTTTTAAAGTTGGCTTAAAAGAAATATGTCTATCACTTGTCTTATTCTACTTTTCAGCATTGCAGGTTAATTTTGTCTTTGGTCAAATAGTCATTTCAGTTGTCTAGGAAGCTTAATGGTAAGCCACACTTTATTCTGAATTATCATCCTCCTAGGGAGAGTAAGATCAAGGCATAGGTTATGGAGCATTCCGTATTCTCCATCAGTTCATTATTCATTGTTTGAACAGGACTCATTTCCCTTTTATCCCGTTTCAGCATTTTTAGCCTAGTAGTAATTCTTACCTTGTAATATTTGTTTGGGTAGGATTTTTCTTTGTCCCATCCTGCGTAAACCCTTGTTCCATAAAATTGGTTTAAATTTCCTAAAACTCCCTAAGATTTTCTGTTTTCCATCTCTTGATTTCCTGTTACCTTGTGAACCTGGATTTAGAAAACAATAAAAGTAAAATACCTTTGTGGCATCATAAAGACACAAATTTTTGTGTATTTCATTTCCTGTTTATTCCCAGAATCCAGAAAAATACCTGATACATGGATACCTGTCTATAAATAGTTGTTTAGTAAATTCATTAATCATTTTTCTAGATTTAATTACTGCCCACTGTTGAATACATACCTACCCAGCATGATATGTGCAAGATTTATCCAATAATATTTCTTTCTTGCCTCAATTACACTTGGTCTGACCCACCTAGTAGTTCCATGCCATCTGATATGGAGAAAGTGGGAGAAAATTATTTTCTAAGGGGTGAATATTAGTTTAAGAAGTATGAAAGCCAATACAATTTCCAAACTTTGACTGTCGAACTAGTAAGCGAAGAAAATAAAACAAATCACCCAAGAGCAATTTCTGACTAAGACTCAAGGTATTTAGCTCTAGCAAGGAGTATGAATGTATTAATTTGAAAATAAAAACAATTCAATTTAATATGAAAGAAACTGAAATAAATGTGAAAATTCTTTTCTCTAAAAACAGAATTATGAGTTATGTACGGATTTTTAACTATTCATGTTTTCCATATCAGTTATGATATTGATAACGTGTTTTAAAAGGGGAGAAGGATATTTTCCAGAGAAAAGTATCTAAAAAGAGGTCTATGATATTTAACTCTATATATTTAAGATAATGGATGCTCACAATGATTTGAAAGTTTTGACATACACTGGTTAAACTTAAGTAAAGTTTTCTTAGCTCAACTTAACAAGGCCCTGGTTTTGTATATCTAGGGAATTTTTCTAACACCTCTTCTCAATGCCTGTGACTTTAATCATAATTATTTCCAAATCAGAGAAAATACACAAAACAAACTAACAAAATACCAGAGCAATTCAAGCTGACTCCCACAGTTCCCTCAGAACTGTCAAAAATGTATTCTTAAAGACCAATTGTTTTCCTACCTCCTCTTATTTGCACCTCTACCAATCTTGGATATGTTTGCAATTGCCCTTATTTATCTCTCATTTACCATTTTTCTCTCATTTACCACTTCTCTCTATGCCTTTACCTGCAATAATCATCATTAAAAAAAAAAAAAAACCCATCCAGGTGCGGTGGTTCATGCCTGTAATGGCTGAGGCAGGTGGCTCACGAGGTCAGAAGTTCGAGAACAGCCTGGCCAACATGGTGAAACCCCATTTCTACTAATATATATATATGTAGTATATATTAGTATTTTATATACAATATATATTACTATATATTAGTATTATATATAATATATACAGTGTGTGTATATATATATACACAAAGAAAAAATTAACTGAGCATGGTGTCACGTGCCTGTAATCTCAGTTACTTGGGAGGCCGAGGCAGGAGAATTGCTTGAACCTGGGAGGCCGAGGTTGTAGTGAGCCCAGATCGTGCCACTGCACTCCAGCCTGGATGACAGAGCAAGACTCTATTTCAAAACAAAAGACAGAAAACCACCTTAGTGTGTTTCTAAAAACAGGCAATTGCTAGGAATTATTTAAATTAATATTTGTGAGTGTTTCATCCCTACACTAACCTGTTTTGTTTCCATCACATCTGTCTATACCTTTTTATCTTAGAGAAGAAAACATTGAAGATTGGGGAAAAAAAGTGATTTTTTTCTAGGTCATTAGGCTAATAAGTATATATATTTGCAGAGATTCATTAAATGTATAAGTGGTCAATTTAGTTAATGGTCTAGTGGAATTGGAAAAGTCATAGAAACTCTCAAAAACAATTTCAACTCAAAAGACATTCCCATATTTACCACTAATTATTTACTATTTGACTGATATTTGCTGTTGACATTCTCTAGGTCATACAAGGTGATTCTCTAGTATATTCACGAACAAGTGCTCTATCTGTATAATGAAATATATGATTCAATTTTGTTTGATCAGATTAGTATTATTTTTTTAACTCATTCTTAAAGAACTCATCTTGATATGGTAGATGGCATTTCATAGATGTACTTTATAAATTAAAGATGAAAAATAATAGCTATTATTAAGACCAGATCTAAGTGAAAATTAGCTCTATATAAAAGATTATTGAATGAATGAGCTTTTAACATTTGAATTAAAAATATTTACAGTGTATGGCATAATATTAGTGATTCACTGCTCTAACTAATGTTTCAGACAAATATTAATATCGATGCACATGAAGTGACAATTTCTAAAACATACATAAGGTAGAAAATGAGAGGATAGTTTTAAAATAAAACAGAGTAATGGAAATAGGGAGCCCTTCTAAGAGACTTGACTATTACAGAATAAGGTTAGAGTTGTGTGTGGAAAATGTCATGGAATCAGGTGTATGACATAAAAATGTTAGATTACATCGGATGATTTCTTGAGGACAGTTAGGATTTTGTTCCTCCAGAATAGCAAACAATTTGTCTACTTTAGTACATAAAATAACATGTAACAGAGTAATACATATTTTTGGTCTGAGTAAACTAATATAAAAAAACTAGAAATATAAGGCTGCCTATAAGAACGGAATAAGCTATAAGTATGGACAACTAGAAAGCAAGGCACTTGTGCATAAATTTGTAAATCAGATATTGTGCTACTAAATGTCTATCTCTTCTGTTTATGGCAATACTATAAATAAATAACTGTATCAGCAGTCTGTTTTCCTTTAACATGAGATTTGAAAGGGATAAATATTCAAACTACATCAAGAACTAAGACTGGCTGTTAATCAATTAAGATAAAGTTCTCATGTAAGATAAAATTGAACTGTGTTTTTTTATCACACAGTTGGCATAATACTCTATTGTCTATCTAGGTCAGAAAATTCTTGTCATCAGATTGTTGTTCTATAAGATCTTGTTCTATAAGATTCCTCTGCTCTTTCTGTGTAACTGCTACTGCTGTATTGAGTTTCTTTGTCCTTGTAGCCAATTACATTGCTAGTTAATAATAGTCTGATTTCCTGTTACAACCTAAATATTCTTTATATTAAATGTTCCTTTTCCAAATGACAGTCAACCACCTCTATTTCTGGGTTCTGCATCTATAAATTCAACTATGTGTCAAAAACATTCAGAAAAAATGTGGATAGTTGTATATGTACTAAACATGGACAAACTTTATTTCTCTTGCCATTATTTCCTAAACAATACAGCGTAATGACTATTTACATAGCACATACATTGTATTAGGTAGTATAAGTAATCTAGAAGTGATTTAAAATATATAGGAGAATGTGCATAGGTTATATGCAAATACTACACTATTTTATATAAGGGACTGAGGATCCATGGATTTTGACAATCATGAGGTATCCTAGAAACAATCCCCCGTGAATACCATGGGAAGATTATGCTCAGATTTGTTTCCTGAATTTGTTTCCTGGACACATACTGTTACACAAATGGACCTTCCTTATTACCAATTATATCAATAAAGTCCAGACTCACAATTTTAGCACAACAAATTTTATTCCACTATGAATTGTTGGATTGCTACTCAAGAGCTCTTTCAAATACTACCTTAGATATAACTGCAAAAATGTTTATCTATGTTGCATCAAATTACATTATTACTATATTCCTAAACTATATTTGCATAGAAATAATATTATGGAAGCTACATCCATTTAAAATGAAAATGTGAGGAATTTTATTTTTGTTTACTACTATAAAACCGCCACCACACAAGATGTAGAAGATGTCCTGTACCCCTAAAAAATCCCTTATTTCTCATTGCAAACTA
This sequence comes from Rhinopithecus bieti, assembly GCF_001698545.2. NCBI lineage: Eukaryota > Metazoa > Chordata > Mammalia > Primates > Cercopithecidae > Rhinopithecus > Rhinopithecus bieti. The sequence goes on along the minus strand of NW_016815681.1, from coordinate 51,603 downwards.
CCCTCCTTCTAGCCTGAGTCATAAGCAACTGCTTGTCCTTCTGTCACTGTAGATCACATCACATTTTCTAGAAATTTATATGCATCTGTCTTCTTTCAGTCAGTGTAATGGTTTTGACATTCATCCCTATCATGCTTATTTCAGAGCTTTTCTATGTCCCTTGGGTAAGTAGTTAGGTGTAGAATTGCTAGCTTATAGAGTAGGTCTTTACTTAATATTGTAAGAAATTGCCAAAACATTTTTTAAAACAGTCAATAGTTTACATTCCTACCATCAATGTGTAGAGTTTCAGTTGCTCCATATCTGCATCAAATATGTAAAGAGACTTGTAAGACTCTTTAAATTTTCACCAAGAAAATAGATCTGACCAGATATTTCAATAAAGTCCTTGAAAGACAAGTGACATTCAACACCATTACTTAGGAAAAGCAAATATAACTACATAGAGACATTACTACCAAATGTTTACCAATAAATTGCTTTAGTGTCTGTGTTGAAAATTAGCTGACTATATATGGGTGGGTCTATTCTGGAGTCTGTACATTTTTTACTAACTTTTGTCAATTCCACAGTCTTAAGAGCAGCAAACTATGGCCCATAGGCAAATTGGGTCTGCTGCCAATTTTTGTAAATAAAGTTGTATTAGAAAATAAGCTTGTTTATGCATTTGTCCATATTGCTTTCCTGCTACAATGACAGAATTGAGTAACTGTGAAGAGACTGTATAGATGATGAAAAAAATCTGAAGTATTTATTATATGCTTCCCTTCAGAAAACTTCTGTGAACCTAGAGCCTTGATTACTGTAACTTTCTATCTTAAACTCAAATGTAGTGTTTTTTTCTCCAACTTCGTTCTTCTATTCTAAATTCATTTTCTTGATTTTAAGTTGTAAGTTTATGTGTTTCCATATCAATTTTGAATTTACCTATCACTTTTAAAAAGTGTGTTTTATTCTGTTAGGATTGTTAAGAAAAGATTCTGTGGGTTTTGAAGGAAAAAGGAAGACATATATTTTCTACAAAAAAAATTTCTGCAGATTGAAGAGGGTGAGGACAAGTGAAAGTGTGCTCTCCAACGAACCAAGTCTGGCCTAAATAGAGAAAGTTTCTGCCACTGCTCTTAATCAGATCTGTTTATGCAAATAAAGGATTCAAATTAGTCACAGTAGTTGAGCCCTGATTGGGTGGTTTCCAAGTGCCAAAACAGAAGTCGCTGTCACATGTTTCTTCCAAACAACTTGCTATGGGGAGTGGGGATTTCTTGCTGGTTTATCTTAGCTTTGGTTACAAGAACTGTTCTGACCCAGGAGCATAAAGCAGAAAGTTTGTCCAGAGATGCCTTTCTGAGAACAAAGGTCATGCAACTGCTCAACTGCTCTTGTCTCAACACGCCACCCCCATGTCCACTTGGTTCTGTTCCATAAATTTGGGTGGCTTCACCAATGACAGGTAGTCCATCTCATCTGGAGTGCTTTGGGTCTTATTTACAGTTTCATTACATAAGATTTTATATTTTTTTATATATATTCCATATATATTTATATATATATTCCATATATGTATGTATAGATATATAAAACAAGTCATGTTCATTGGTCATTCCTGAAGACAATAATTTTCCTCTGGAATAATTAATTCAGTGTCAAGAAGTTTAACCATTTTTCTCATAGTGTATGTATGGTAGCAATAAGTTATCTTAGACATTCTTTACTCAAATTTGCCTATTTCATTTTATTTATTTATTTATTTATCTGAGATGGAGTCTCACTTTGTCGCCCAGGCTGTAGTGCAGTGGTCTGATCTCTGTTCACTGCAAGCTCCGCCTCCTGGGTTCACACCATCCTCCTGCCTCAGCCTCCCAAGTAGCTGGGACTACAGGTGCCTGCCACTACGCCTGGCTAATTTTTTTTTTTGTATTTTTAGTAGAGACAGGGTTTCACTGTGTTCGCCAGGATAGTCTCGATCTCCTGACCTCGTGATCTGCCCTCCTCGGCCTCCCAAAGTGCTGGGATTATAGGCGTGAGCCACCACCCCCAGCCTCCACTTTATTTATTTTTTTAAAAACTTCTAATGTTTTTTCCCTCTCTTTTGGCCTACGTAGTTTCTTCAGAGAACTCAGAGATCAATAGAATCATTGCTTCTTTATATTTAACATGTATTGTTTTCTCCAATTGATTTCAAGAATTGTTGGTTTTTGGTAGTTTAACCTTATGTGTTGGGGGATGTATGTGTGTGTATGTGTAAGGGTGTGTATGTGTGTGTAAGAGTGTGTGTGTGTTCCCAATTATTTCTGTTTAGACTTAATTGAGATTCTTGAATCTGTAAGTCTGTTTTTGTTCATATATTGGAATATTCGGCAATTGTTTACAGAAACATTTAATTTGTTCAATTCTCTCATTTTTCTTCTTGTGGCCCTTCAATGGCCTATTTGTAGATTAAATGAATGAATGCAATAATCAAAACCTACAGGAGACAAAATATTCACAGGTTCCAGTATTTTATTAATATTTCTCTCTCGTTTTTAGATTGGATGATATTATAAATAATCTCTGCTCAAACTTACTGAAACTCTTGTCTGACATATCTTTCTCCCATTACACTCTGACTCTAAATATTTTATTTCAGAAATTTCATTTTACATTTAAAATTTTCAATTGTAAAATATTTTAAATTGTTTCTATTTCTTTGATAATATTTTTCAATATTTAATTTATTTTCCTTGATGACAAATATTAGGATCTCCTTTAAAGTCCTCGTCTGGATAACATCAACATAGGTCATTTTGAAGTCTGCTGATTTTTTTTTTCCCCCTTGATAATGATTCTACTTATCTGGCTTTTCTTATGTTGGGTAATTTGGGATTATATCCTCAATTTTGTGACTGTTGCATTGTGGGTATTCTGAAATGTTTTATGTTTTTCTGAAGGAAGTTGATGTTTTTGTCTAGTGAAAACTACAGTAGAGAAAATATCCTGCCATAACTTTGGTAGGTAGGAACTCAGATCTCAAATCGGACTGTTTTCTGTTTACCCTGCATACAATCTGGGCAAACTTGCTGGAGTTTCTTCCTTGGCGCTTTCTCCTTTCCGGGGTTTCATGATCATTTTAGTGACCTTGGTTCTCCAGGCTCCTTTCTCTGGTTCTTCCAGTCGGAAATACAGCTTGACTCTATTGTTATTTAGGACATCCAGTCACCCGTGTCCTAAAACGGGAAACATATTCATGTGATTTTTCATGTGATTTTATTTAAGGTTTAACTTTTCTCCAAAATCCGTGTTTATTCTTTCTTCAGAGCCCTCAATTAGTTTTATTTTACATTTTTTCCAGAGTTTATAATCAGTATTGTCATCCAAAATGATTGTAATATTTTAAATGTGGGAATAATACACTATTATTTTAGACAGGAGTAGAGTTACAGTTTAAAAAAAGTGATAAGTGATCACTGATTTCTTAAAAATCAATAAAGGATATTGACTTCAAAATTAATATTCTTGTGTAATGATAGAAACCTAATGAATGCTGGCAATAACAAAATATTACATATGGACTGCCATCTTGATATACCTCTTGAAATTATATAGAAACAATGTAAGTCTGCCTCTTGTATGTTTATTGTTCATTAAGTCAAATAGATTACCAAGATCCTTCAGAACATATGATTCTAGATTTTTAAGTCTAAACTGTATTTCCCTTGAGATGTCAAAAGTTACTTGTTAAAAATCCTTGAGGTTTATTATTTAGTAACATTATATTATACAAATACATTTCATTGAGGATCACTTATAAATTAAACTTGAATCTATCTTTGAGACTCTTGACTTCATATCAGAATAATGTCCCGGTAAGTAAAATAAATAGCAAAATATCTAATATACATTAAATGGTATAAAATACATACATTTTCACTTCAATACTTTTTTTGAAAGCCCATAATAACATGAAACTGCCTCATTTACTGTATTCTCCTTAGAGAGAGACCCTTAAAATTTTTTCTTGATAATGTTTCTAGAAAGTGTCCTCATTTTCATAGCCTTCCATATTTTATTATTGCTCTGACATATATAATCTTTGTTAAATACCAAGCTCAGTTCAACACCTCGCAGTGGTAATACAAAATTCTCTCTCTTCCTGATTCCTTAAACTGTAATTTAATATCCTTATTGTCTTTCTTACTTGTGCCTGTTGGTAATTTCCAAACATTCAAATGTCAGGTGGTTGGGTTTCCTAGCTGGGAGGGCTTTTCATCTTACTGTAGGTAGTTTTTCGCCCATTACTAGGTGTGCTTCTTTTTATGAGCAGGATAATGATATTCATTGGAAACTGTCTGCTAGAGAACTAGGGTGAATGTTGTAGCAAATCTGCATCACAATGCACTGCCCTTCCTTTACTACTGTGAGATAGGAGTAGAGCTTTGAGGACATTTCTTATGACCTTTGCTGTGTAGTTCATGTAGAAAATTGGTTTGGGATCTGATTATCGAGGAGAATATCTCACAAGAATATTAATCAAGTAATAGAATATAAAACTTGTAGCGTGCATTTAAAAAATTCCTTCTCAACTCCCCATCTTCTTTCCCTCTTCTTTTTTAAATAAAGTATTTCTCTTTTGGAAATTAAATAGAAGAAATAGATCAGATATAAAATAACTTTTACAGAACCATATAAGCACATATGGTTCTATGCTGATATAACAAGAGATAAAGCAGCGATTTTAGGAAGAAACAATATGAGAGAAAAGAGAAAATCACTTTATTATATTCTGACCTGGCACAATCACAGGTGAGTAATCTAATAATCATCATTTTGTAGATCATTTGGGGGTCCACACGCCCAATTTCAGGACCGCAGTCATTAATTTTATGAATATTATGGCATGTATGTAGCTGTGAACAGGTTCCAAGGCAATAACAGTTCACGAATTTTTTTTAGGCAAAATATTTACCAATGAACACATATTCGTTGATTCCAGGCAATTAATTGGAGTCAAAAATTCAATGGTGGATACAACAGATAGAATCCCAGGTCTCAGGAAATTTAAAGCCACATATAATAAACAGAGTTATTTAAAAATGCCAAGTTTACATTGTAAAGTATGATGAGAGCTAGGAAGAAAAACCATAGGAAGCTATGTAGCCATGTAACTAGAGCACCTGCTTCAGTTCTAAGTTTAATGAAGACCCATTTGAGGATGCAACACTTGAGCTGTGAACTGAAGGCTGGTTAAAATTACCAGAGGGAGAAACTATAGATTACAGCCATGGAGGTAAAGAATGTATTTGTAAAGACTTGAAGTTGCACTGGTCACAGCATTTTTGAGAAATTTCTAAGAGGTTTTTGTAAATTTAAAAAAAAAAAAAAAAAAGGAGAGCATATAGAAAATAAACCCAAATTGGCCACATGATATAGAATTCTGAATAAAGACAAAGGTTTGCATTTTTATTCTGTAAGTCATGAGAAAGTTTTGAGAGTTAAAAGAAGAACATTGACGTGTTCAGATTCACATTTTCATTTGATCTCTATGGCATGAGTGTAATGATGATATTGGTTAAAACAGATAATGATATGTTCAGTAACCTATTAGGAGGTTACATAAAGATATGTGTTGTAACCTCCTCAACTAGGTAGGAGGTTAATAGCATTAAGGGGAGATCTGCCTTGATGAAACATTTGAACTAGCTCTCCATAAGGAAAGCAAAGTTGATTAATTTCAGAGGCATTTAATAAATGTGATAGAGTGGACTTGATGAGGGCAACTCATTTTATAAGCAGACCATCATCAAGATTATAAGTTTTCTAGCTTGAAAAACAGTTGGCTAAGGAAACCTTCACTGAGGTGAGAAGCACTCTCTCAAGTGTTCCTGATTCATTGCTATAGTTTTTGCTATGGTGAAGCCATAGAATTTGGTTAGAATTATTGAGATATTCTAGAGATAAGTTTATGGAACCATTGGCTATATAGGTATCGTATTCAGAAGAGGGATCTGGGGTGGAGTTATAAATACAAAAGTCATTCATCTGTAGGTGGTAAATGAAGTCGTGACTATAAATAAAATATTCTACAACACCCTGTCTCAATTTCTAAAATAAACCAAACCTTGAGAGGAATTTAAAGAAAGGAACCAGTGAAGAGCAATGAGTCCTGTGATATACAACAAATACCATTATTTTCTTGCAACTATCTGCAGGGCCCTGAAGAAGCTGATGCTAGGAACATAAAACTCAGTAACAATGTAGCATGTAATTATAAATATGGGTCTCTGCCTGACCACAGACCTGATTAGGCTAAATACCACTCTATCACATTGTCAGAGAACCAGTGGAAGCCTGAAATTGTCCTAACTTTGATGGAAATAGATAAAATGTATAGAAATATGTAAACTCAGTCTTAGCAGTTTTATATAACTCTGATCTGAATACAGTTTACTGTATTGCAACAGGATATATACTTCCCGGTACTTTAGGTTTAATGTATTAATTAAAAACAACACAAAAAAGTTTGGATCCTACCTTCTTCATTGCTGTTACCAATGTCAGCAGTAATGAAATATTACTTGTGGACCAATTTTAAGTTACAACAGAAACAAACCAGAATTAAACTATAACATTTAAATCATGGGGGAAAACAGCCACACTTTATTTTAAAAAATCAATCACCAAGTATTTCTTTAGGTGTGTGCACAACACTGTGAGAAGAGCAAACCAAAAATGACATTCTTGAGAATACTGTAGGCAAGATTTTAATCAGTCTAGCTTCTTCCTCTGGGAAAAGTAAAATATGCAACTAAGTATATCTTATATCACAAAATAAAACCCCCTAGAAAGTGAAGAATCATGTTTTCCCAGAGTCACAGATAAATAAATAAATGGATAGATAGATGGAATGCGGATGTTACTAGCCCCAGTAGAGTAGTCTAAGGGATATTTGAGTTGAAGTGCAGAATTTCTATTATGACTTGTTGTATTCAGTAGACTGAAACTGGAATATGAGTACATGTAGATTTAAATGCATCCTGATAATTGATAAAAACAATTTCTCCATGCTGCACAAAACTTCCATTATGTTAATATTCCCTTTTGGATTAAAAATGGCTAACAGTGGCTCATGCCTGTAATTCCAGAACTTGGGGAGCCTGAGGTGGACAGATTGCTTAAGTCTGGAAGTTCAAGACCAGCCTGGGCAATATAGCGAAACTCTGTCTCTACTAAAAATAGAAAAATTAGCCGGGTGTTGTGGCATGCATCTGTAATCTTAGCTACTGGAAGGCTGAGGTTGGAGAATCACTTGAGCCTGGGAGATCAAGGCCACAGTGTGCCGAGATGATGCCAATGCACTCCAGCTAATATCCTTTTATAAAAATGAGAATAAAATTCCATGATAAATAAATACATCAATGTTACAGCCTTAAATCCTCTGATTGTTCCTTCTAATATACAAAACACTCTTATAATTCCCACTATATGTAATTGACATTATAAAATCTAATCCTTATTTTCAAAATTAATATAAACTGACAGATTATCTGGGTCAAAATTTTTAAATAGGTCAGTAATATGCCACAAAAAAAATCAAGAAAAAAAGCATAATTTGATTATTTTCCTTAAAAGTATTTAAATAGTGGTTCATGCCTGTAATCCCAGCACTTTGGGAAGCCGAGGCAGGCAGATCATGAGGTCAGGGGATCAAGATCATACTGGCTAACACGGTGAAACCCCATCTCTATAAAAATACAAAAAATTAGCCGGGTGTGGTGGCAGGCGCCTGTAGTCCCAGCTACTCCGGAGGCTGAGGCAGGAGAATGGTGTGAACCCAGGAGGCGGAGCTTGCAGTGAGCCGAGATCGCACCACTGCAGTCCAGCCTGGGCGGCAGAGCAAGACTCTGTCTTAAAA
>NW_016815681.1:0-43653 GCF_001698545.2 Rhinopithecus bieti | reverse complement strand
AAAAAAAAAAAAAAAAAAAAAGGATTTAAATAACTACAGGATTAATATATTGATATTACACAAGTATTTGTATGCTAGGAACATAAAGATTTTAAAACTATTTTTAAACTAGAAGGTTTATTTGCTATAAATATTTGACTTGATTGCAAGAAAAAAGCCAGTGGTCATGCCAGGCAAATGTTTCATACTTGTCAAATTTCCAAATGTTTGTTATAAAAAAAAAGATTGTCTTTTTTGATATTATACAAAGAGTTAGATACAAAGGCATTGTTTTATTAATCTAGACTTGCTTTACCATACTGGTATTTTCTCAAATACAGGCAAATAAATACTTTAAAATCAATACTCTGCTCCTGAAAACAAATGTACTGCAAAAAATACCAACCAGATATTATTTATCATTATTTTAAGTGGAGGAAATTATAAAGTGTTATATTTTAACCCCAAAGCCTCCAATAATTTACTAGAGTGAGTAAAACACAGAACATATAAGTATAAAATCTATCATGCTAGCATGAAAAACATTTTCACAAATAATCATTTTCCGTTCATTAACCGTTTGGTACAATTGCTTTTTAGGCAGTAACACTGTGATACTTCTCTGAGAGCCAGCAATGTCAGGATATAAACACGTAAATTATAAAAAGTAAATGATTACAATTATATAAATTAAATAATTATGGCAGGCAGAATTAGTCAATGAAAGAAGAAATACGAAGCAGAGATGAAGTACGAGAAAGACAAGTTAGTGCATTTTAGGACTTTAATCACAGTGCATTTTAGGACTTTAATGGAATACATTTTAGGAATTTAATCAGAATCAGATGCATTCTCTATGGTTTATGTTACAGCTTTATACATACTACCTTTTTAAGTTATAAAACATTTGGAGAAGGAGCATTACTTTACAGATGAGGAAACTGAGGTAAGGAGAGGTAATGAGTCTTCTCCCTGTGAAAGTTTCTCTGATCTTAAATGTGAGGTTTGCTGTGGATAAGATATTGAAAGCACTAAAAGAATAGCAGAATATGTTTGGAGTTTATTATTCCAGGGGCAGCAACTAAGGTCCAGAGTAGAATTTTTGAGGTATGTAATAGAGTGAATTAGATGTAAAAATTACTGCTATTGAAAAAATGTCAATGGACACTATTCTAGTGTTTTTGATGAGTTACCCTGTATATTTTGAAATTTATGTTATTATGGCAGAAGTTGGTTTTAAAAGGAAAGTGATTAACTAGAAAGCTAAATATCAAATTAATATAGGAGATCAAAAAATATAGAATGTGAAGTAGTAAATCACATAGGATAGTTATCGTAAGGTTGGGCTCTGAAGACAGATCTCTAGATTCAAATATTAAATTTATAATTTACTCATTTTATCACCTACTCTATAGCTCAGATTTTTTATTATTGCAATGAACATAATAATAGTAATTGTTTCCTAGGATTAAGTGAATCAGTATGTGCAATGTACTTAATTTCACCTAAGTTCATATTAGGGACTGAATATATTATTATTAATAATAATAGTGCTTCATTGTCAAGGTTGGATGGGCTCCAAGAAGAGAGCTTTAATAGGAAGTTGTAAAAGTAGTGATTAGGAAGCAGGTTAAAAAGGAAAAATGAATGAATTTTTTTCTTGTGGCTCTAAATCAAGATATGTTAAAATGAATAAAAATTTGTGCTACAGCGAGCTGGCAGGCAAGTGAATTCATTAGGAGAGATCCAGGTATCAACTAGGAATGTATCCAAACACTTTGGAAACTATTAAAAATATATGGCAAACACTACTTTAGATGGTAGGATACCTAAAGAAGTGAAATTCCAGATATCAAAAATAAAAAAGCTGCTAAGATTATAGAGGTGAATCCTTTACAGTATTTTAACTGCCTCTTGGGGACTGTGTGAAAAATGTAATGGCCATGCAGGTATGGAAGACAATGCTTTGAAACCACTTGAACCAAAGCTAAGCTCCTCAACAGCTACTGGGTAAGGGAAAGAGGGAATAGAAATTAAACTTGCTTACAAAGAAAAGGGAAGTGGAATTAAAGCAAGACTATCTTGACCTGAGATCTTAGTGAGAAAAAGAAAAAAAAAAAAAAAGTCTTAGTAAGAATTCAAAATCACAAAGCCTATCATCAAATGGGTTTTGGATTACAAATTTTATCACCCATGTGTTCAAACAAACAAAAAGCTAGAAAATTAACATAAAAATGTAGTAAGAAACCAGTTGATCCCTAGATCACCTGGTAGAAGCAAGCAAACATCTATACTGGACCTCACAGGATTTCCACAGATTAAAGCAACAAAATACAAGATCACAGTTCCGAATTACAAAATGAACAAGAAAACATACCACTATGAAAGGGAGTCAGAGTAAACATGAAATAGCAGAATTATAAATGTCAAAGTCCAGAAAATAAAAATATTGGCTATAGATGAAAAAGATAAATATACCAAATAATTTTTAAACATTAGTAATAAATAAAACATGACAAAGTAAAATACTATATAAAGTACAGACATTATAAAAACATATAATCTGTACCTATAAAACATATAATCATTGAAATTCAAAAAATGAATGCAGGGATTAAGCACCTGTTTAGATATAACTGATGAGATAATTAAGGAAATTATTTTAATCATTCTTATACATTAGAAAATAGATATAAAAACTTTTTTTTTTCAAAATAGAAAACAAAGGAATTAAGAATTGGAAAAATTTAAGAGAGCAGGGAAGGAAATATTCAGGAGAAAACTGGCATATATCACCAGATACTAGGAACCTTTATAAATTCCAAATATGATAAAGAAAAAAATCAAATCTAAATAAATTGAAATGAAACTGCTAAACACCCAAAAGAAATAAAATATTTAAAATAAAATTAGAGGCACACAAATAATTGCTATTATACAGTGTAGAAAACTTTTAAAAGAGAAAATATTGAAGTTAGAGTTGAGTAGAGAGTTTTTCAAAGTTCTGAGAAAATTTGGCAAACTGGAATTTTGAATTGACCAAAGTATCATTCAGCTACAAGAAATGAGCTGAAGGCATGCTTGGACAAATAGTATTTTTGTTCAAATAATTTCTAAAGAACGTTCTAGAAGAAGAAAACTGAACACAGATAATATGTAAGATAAAAAATGACTAAATTACTCAAAACAATTTGGAATTCAACACTGGAAAACCCTAACATTTGAATGGCAATGTGTGGTCTCATTTAAATGATTCTAAGGTATGTATTTTACTCAGATGGAAGAAAAAAATTGTGATTAACTTTTAAGTATAGAAATCTTATACGTATTTTAAGATGTAAAATCTAAGAGAAAGATAATGGATATCTTCCAGAAAGGTAAATCAGGTAAACAGAAAGCACAAAAGAAATCTAAGAATAACAAGAGACAAACTATACTAGAAATGGTCTAAATGTCTGTCTTAAAGATCGAAATTATTACAATTGAATAAATTTAAAAAGAGGGAGAAATAGCAATGCGTTTTACTAGGTGCACTCAGTCTATATAAGGAAGAAGATTGGCCAGGCACGGTGGCTCATGCCTGTAATCCCAGCACTTTGGGAGGCTGAGGTGGGTGGATCACTAGGTGAGGAGATCGAGGCCATCCTGGCCAACATGGTGAAAACCCGTCTCTACTAAAAATACAAAAATTAGCTGGGTGTGGTGGCGGGTGCCTTTAGTCCCAGCTACTTGGGAGGCTGAGGCAGGAGAATTGCTTGAATCCAGGAGTTGGAGGTTGCAGTGAGCCAAGAGCATGCCACTGCACTCCAGCCTGGGCAACAGAGCAAGACTCTATCTCAAAAAAAAAAAGAAAGAAAAAGAAAAAATATTTAGCTGGGGAACAAACAAAATCCAAAAATGAGCATGAATTGATACATTAGACAAATTTGTCTAAATTTAAATCTAAATTTAGATTTAAAGAAAAGTGAACATTTTAGGTATATCAAGCTTTACATGATAACCAATTATATTGTTAACTAATATTTGTGTTTCAAAACAGGTAAAGTAACAAAAGAAAAAATACCACTAAAAATCAAATTCCCCTTCATAATGAAAGATATCAGTACACTGATCTCTTTAAGTGATAGATCAAATAAGCAAAATGTAAATTTAATTTAGACATTTTAAAACAAAATTAAACTTGATCACCCAAAAGTTAAATATAAAAAATTAAATCACAAAATTAGAAAATACACAAGCTTTTCAAGCACATGCAACTTTAGTAAATATTGACTATGCACTAGGACTCAAAATATATTAAAACTGGAGATTTTAGACTAAGACTTTAACGTTAATTTAGTTTTTATCATAATTAAACACATTTTACACTTAGGATTCCCATGCATATGAACTATGTAATATGGAATATTGTTTTGAATGCTTTTGAAATATAAATAAACTATGTCACACTCCACTTATAAGTTTGAGATCTTTCCCACCTGTATGTTAAGGAGAGTTCAATCAAATTAATTGTTTTTTTATTGTATAAATATTTCTTTTATTCATTCTTGTTTTGGTGAACATATAAGTCATTTTCAAATTTTACCTTTAAATTAGAATTTGCGAACAAAAATGTGACAAGTGAAAAGAAAATTCTATAATTGAGACCTTTGAAAACATCTAAATATTTTGTGAGTCAAAGTAGTAATAAAGTGTAGCTTATAAAATAATCAGAAGTGAATATTTTTAATATGAAATGTCAAAACATTTGTGAGATTAGTAAAGTGTTTGGTACAGAAAGTAAAATGCATAGTGCCCAAGGCTAAGATTTAAAAATATGTATGTTTAGTGAACTAAGCTAAGCATGCAGCTTAATCAATTTATAAAACTCTAATGTGATATATTCGAATAAATAAAATATATGAAAATATTTTTGAGACTATAAATTAGTAAATCCTAAGATCTAGCTAGAATACAGAATATCAACAAAGGTAAAAGATATTTCATGGAAACAAATGAAAAAAATAAGCTTTATAAGTCATTAATCAAGAAAAAAATAAAAGAAAAAGCATAAATAGAAATTAAGAAAGGAAAGATGCCATTACTGTAAAACCATGGTGAGTAGAAATATAACTAGAGTTCAAAATAAACTTATTGCCCAGTTATAAAATCATTCAGTCTAATAGATAATTTTCTTTACAAATAATTCATAAAACTGTAAAAGTTCTTTATCAAACTGACAAAGGAAGAAATAGAACAAAAAAATGACATTTGCCTGTTGGTTTCTCCAATTTTGGAAGCAATTGTTTGCCTTGTGACCCTACCTCTCCAACAGGAAAAGAGTTGTTGATTTTTCAGTTTGTTCAACTTTTTGTTTGCTGTTAGGACACAATGGTGATTTCTAGCTTTTTACATGTCAGGCTAGAATAAAAATTGTTATTATAACAATTATTTCAGAATAGGGAAAATTTGAAAATGACTTATATGTTCACCAAAACAAGAATGAATAAAAGAAATATTTATACAATAAAAAAACAATTAATTTGATTGAACTCTCCTTAACATACAGGTGGGAAAGATCTCAAACTTATAAGTGGAGTGTGACATAGTTTATTTATATTTCAAAAGCATTCAAAACAATATTCCATATTACATAGTTCATATGCATGGGAATCCTAAGTGTAAAATGTGTTTAATTATGATAAAAACTAAATTAACATTTGTGATGTCCTTTGTGAGAGAGAAAGAAAAATTCAGAAAACTTCAACTAATAATTGTAATATTTTATCATTAACTTGGTTGGTAAATATGTAGGTACTCACTATATTATTATCTATTCCTTTTACTTTATATAATTTCTTAAATAAAATAAAAAAGTATAAGTCCTCTACAAATTGCTCTTTAATAAAATTAATTATTAAATGAATTTTTAGTACATATTTACTGTTTCACTGGTAAATAGAAAAGGAATAGATTTGTATTAGAAAATAAAGAGTTGCAACAAAGAGACGATAAACATATCAGAAAACTAGAAAAAGGAGGAAACTAATGTTTTGCCTTTAGGAAGTGACAAAATATTACAAGGTAAGAAACCTAGGTAGAGATGTTTAGTTTCAAACATCCTAGGTTCACTATAGACTATTTGGTATCAGAAGTGACTGCTGGATCTGGACAATATCTAGGATAATTTTTCTGGCTACTGATTTTCTTGTATAGAGTAGTGATGGGAGATAGCATGTGAAGTACAGAACTCATCTAAAATGTCACATTTTAAAATATGAGTTGTTGATGCATGAAACTGACAAACATGGAAGGTATATTTTGGGGTACATACATTGTGAGCATTATGACCTCAATAGGCCATCTCTTAGTAGGTGAATTGAAGAGTCATAAGGCCATTTTCCTATTCATGATTGAGTTTTGGATTTTCAGAAATTAGGATTTTTTTTTCCTCGATCCCATTATTTTGCACTAAAAGTTCAATAAATTTCACATAGTCCTAGGGCACATAACCAAATTCAGAATCAATTTTATATTTCCTTGATGACAATTTATCATGTAACTATCTTCTAGTCCTACTCATCTTGCTATGTTTTAAGACTGTACTTTTACTATCTCAGATTTTTATGTACATATAAATAGAAAGCACATAAGGTATCCTATTTCATAAAATTTACCTACTACCTGAGCAAGCACAAACTATCTAATTCTGAAAGTATTTTTTGTTTGTTTGCTTCTATTTTAGTTTCAGGAGATACACGTACAGGTTTGTTACATGAGTATATTGCATACTGGTGGGGATTGGGCTTCAAGTGTACCCATGACCCAAATACTGAACATAGTACTCAACAGGTAATTTTTCAACTCACCCCTTTCCCATCCTTCACTCTTTTGGAATGCTTAACATCTATTATTTCCATCTTTATGTCCACGTGTACTCATTGTTTATTCCCCACGTATGAGAATGTGCAGTATTTGACTTTCTGTTTCATTTGTTGATCCTTTATGTCATTTTTTGTTTTAATTTTGTTTAGTTATGCTCTGATCTTTGTTATTTTTTTCTTCTAAATTTGGGTATAGTTTGTTTTTATAGTTTGTTGAAGTATGACACAACATTGTTAATTTGAGTTCTTTCTTTCATTTCGATGTAGGTGTTTAGTGCTATAAACTTTCCTGTTAGCCCTGCTTTTGTTGAATCTCAGTTTTAGTATGTTGTGTCTCTATTTTCATTCATTTTAATTTATTTTTAAATTGCTGCTTTATTTATTTTATTTTATTTTATTTTATTTACCAAAAAGTCATTCAGGAGCAAGTTGTTTAGTTTCCATGTACTTGTGTTTTTTGACAGTTAATCTTGCTGTTGATTTCTAATTTTATTCTACTGTGGTCCAAGCAAATACTCATGACTAAGTTTTTTTAATTTCTTAAAACTCGCTTTGTGGCCAAGCATATGGTCAATTTTTGAGAACGTTCCATGCACAGATGAGAAAAATGTACTTGCTTCAGTTTGGGGGTCCATTTGTTTTATAGCCCACTTTAATTCCAGACTTTCTTTGTTGATTTTGTGGCTCAATGACCTGTTTAGTGTTGTCAGTGGTGTGCTGAAATCTCCCACTGTTACATTCTTGTCAATTTGTTTTCATGGGTCTGGTAGTATTTGGTGCATAAATCCAGGTGCTCTGGTGTTGGGTTCATATACATTTAGAATAGTTAAATCTTCTTATTGTATTGAACGATTTATCATTACATAATGGTCTTGTCTTTTTTTTTAACTGTTGTTTGTTTAAAGTCTGTTTTGTTTTATAAAAGAATAGCTACTTCAGCTCATTTTTGTTTTCCTTTTACATGATATATCTTTATTCATCCCTTTGAATCTGTAAGGTTTTTTTAGCCATTAGATAGGTCTCTTCTAGGCAGCAGATCATTAGGTCTTGTTTTTTAATCCAATTTGGCACTCTATATTTACTACATTGAGCATTTAGACCATTAAATTCAGGGTTAATAATGACATGTGAGGTTTTATTACTTTGATAGTTTTGTTAGCTAGTTGCCTTGGAGTCTCAGTGATGTTATTGCTTCATAGGATCTGTTAGTTTTGTACTTGTGTATTCTTTTATGATAGCAAGCATTATCTTTTTGTTTCCCTGTTTAGAACTCCTTTGAGTATTTCTTGTAGGGATGGTCTAGTCATGACGACTTCCATTAGCATTGGTTTGTCTGGGGAAAACTTTACTGATCTTCAGTTATGAAGCTTAGTTTGACAAGATATAAAATTCTTGTCTGACATTTCTGTTTTCTTTAAGGAAGCTAAACATAAGCACTCAAACTCTTCTGGTTTGTGATACTTCTTCTGAAAAGTCCACTGTTAGTCTGATGGAATTCTCTTTATAGATGAATTGATGCTTCTCTCTGGCTTCCTTTAAGACTTATTCTTTCATGTAGACCTTGTACAGTGTATTAGGCTGTTTTCATGCTGCTGATAAAGACATATCTGAGATTGGGCAATTTACAAAAGCAAGAGGTTTATTGTACTTACAG
Organism: Rhinopithecus bieti; assembly: GCF_001698545.2. Taxonomy (NCBI): domain Eukaryota; kingdom Metazoa; phylum Chordata; class Mammalia; order Primates; family Cercopithecidae; genus Rhinopithecus; species Rhinopithecus bieti. The sequence continues at coordinate 35,157 of NW_016815681.1, read as the reverse complement.
TTTCACATGACTGGGAAGGCCTAACAATCATGGCAGAAGGCAAGGACAATCAAGTCATATCTTACACGGATGGCAGCTGGCAAAGAGAAAGAGCTTGTGCAGGGAAATTCTCCCTTATATTACCATCAGACTCATGAGACTTATTTATACGAAAACAGCAGGGGAAAGACCTGCCCTCATGACTCTGTTACCACCCACCAGGACCCTCCTATAACATGTGGAAATTCAAGATGAGATTTAGACGGGGACACAGCCAAACCATATCATATAGTCTGATGAATATTATCCTTGGTAATGTTCATATTACATAGTATCTCTCAGGTGTTTTCTGAATTTCTTATATCTGATGTTTACATCTCTAGCAAGATCAGGAAACTTCATCCATTACTCTCTTACATATGTTTTTAAAATGTCTTCCTTTTTCTTATCCCCAAGAAATGCCTGTAAGTCGTAGGTTTGGTTACTTTATATAATTCCATATTTCTTGAAGGCATTGTTTGCTTTTTTAAAAATTTTTTTATTGTTTTCCTGACTAGGTTAATTTAAGAGATCAGTCTTAAAGCTCTAAAATTCTTTCTCCTGCTCAGTCTAGGCTATCATTAAAGCTTTCAACTGTACCTTGAAATTTCATAAGTGAATTCTTCATTTCCAAAAGTTCTGTTTGTTTTTAAGATATCTCTCTCTTTATTTCCTGATTTGCTTTTGTGGTTTCCTTGTGTTGGTTTTGAAACTTCTCCTGAACCCTATTGATCTTTATTACAATCCACACTTTGAATCCCTTATCTGTTATTTTGAATTTCCTTTTTGATTAAGGTTCATTATTAGAGAACTACTGTGGTCCTTTAGTTGGGTCACAGCTTTCAGATTTTTCATGGTGCTAAATATTCTTACACTGGTTCCTTTTTATTTGGCTTGCACTTCTTGTTGGTGAATTTACATTTTCACTTGGTTGGTTTTGTTCTTCCCTTCTTATTTTATTTTATTTTATTTTATTTCAACCCTCCATAAAGTTGTGACTGTAGAGTAGAGTATATTGGATAGAATATTTTGACTTTGCTTCTATAGCCCCTTGCATGTCTGTTGGCCAGTTTTATATTGGGTTGTGCTATTCAGCTGACAAACTAGTAGGTGGTGCTTGTGGGTAACAGCCAGCTATAGAAAAAACAGATTAATATATACTGGATCTTTGTTAGTCATGAGGTGCTCTCTGTTCTTTCAGATAATATGCTGGACAGTAGAATGACTGGTGCCCTGAGCTTCATTTTCAGTGATGGGGTTGTAGGGATGGTTTTGCAGAGCTGGGCCACCTGGTTTACATATGAATACCCAAATGATGAGCACAGTCACCAACCCTGACAGGGCAGCTGGGAAAGCTACTGAAAAAATGTGCTAAGGTCTCTGTGGAGGTTGAGGTGGCAGTGCCAGCTCCACATCCTAGATTGTCAGGAACATGATCTGTTTTCATAACACACCCTTGTCCCAGGGCTCTTGGCTCTTGGTTCAGACACACACTGTTGTCTACTTCCAGGCTACAGTGTAGATGAGAGCCATAGGAAATGACTGCCCTGAGGCACTCTGCAGAAATGATTTTGGGACAAGGACCTCTTCACTCAGCCCCATACAGGCATATTTGTGGCTTCCTGTTCTCCAATGAAGTAACACTGCTACTTTGTTTAAAGAAGTGAAGAAGCTCTACCTTTTGGCATGTGCAGGTGGGTGTCAGGTGTGGTGATTTCAGCTGATTTGGTTAGCCCATCCTCAAGCCCCAAGGGACTGATCAGGTGCAAGCAACCTTGGACTGAGCTAGGTGATACTCCAATTCTCAACCCCTCGATGGCCAACTGAACAGCATGTGCAAGTCCTGATGGGACTAGACAAATATCAGGATAGTGGACTTGTTCTCAGGGTCCAAGAATTCAGGTACTGGCTTGATAGGTAGGGTTGGGCTATTCCTCAGGTAACCAACAGAACTCTCAGGCAGGGGCAGGCAGAATGCTGAGCTGGTGGCAGAACGACAGAATGCTCAGGTGATTACAGGCCTATGTGGGCTGGGCTCTCAGAAGTGCTTTGGGCCACAGCTGAAATGGTCAGGTAGGAACAAGGTAGCTGCATTATAGGTCTTTCATTGGGAAAGTCAGGGTCACCTCAAGTGGAACTATGGAGTCTGGAAGCTGCAAGGTAAATGGATTGCTCACACTCACTCCCCCCACCCACCCACATAAGTAGCAATGCACTGTACTGTTAGGGCTACATTTAGGTGCATGGCCTACCAACTAACTCCCTCCTTGGCCCAGGGTTGGCAGCGACAACTGAAGCAGTGGCAGCAGGCACCGTGGGAGCCTAAGGGCATATCACCAGCTTCTGGGAGCTGGACTTTCAGAATAATGTTGGCCCATAGCACTACTTCTCACACGGGGCAAGATGGCTATGCTGGGGACTTGATGCTGAAGTGGGCAGACACTATTTAGTGAGGAGCAGGGGAGGCAGAGCTTTGTGTGGTATGTAGTCTGCATACTCTTCCATACGATGGCTGCAGTATCTGTTTTTGTGACACATGAAAACTCCCAGCTTCCTTGCTCCATCCCTGGCAGGGTGGCAGCAGCTGGCTCCAGGCTGCTCAGGAATCAGATTACTGTGGGGTTCAACAAAGGCTCTAGCAGTGCCCCTGAAGAGTCTCCAAGCAGCTATCTGTTGGTCTGGAGGCCTGTGAGGTCCAAGGGGTCTACTCTGTGTCTGGAATTGTAAATGTCCATGGTGGAAGTGTGGAACCCTAGAGGTCTCTTCATCGCTCACCCCTTCTCCACATTAGGAAGCCTCTCCGAGCTCCATGCTGGCCCCAGCTCAGCAGGCTACCAGGCTTCACTTTCCTCTGCTTTCCATGATCTTGTCACTTCTCCAATTGATTCCAATGTACTTTTTAAGAAGATCTCCTTGAAGTGCTAATATTTACTTGCTGTTTCGATTCATCTCCAGGAGAGAGGTGCCCATTAACTGCTTCTAGTCAGTTTCTAGTCAGAAACGAAAGTGTTTTTTATAGCAGATCAAATTTATAGCAAAAATATATATTTATTATGAATAAAATTGATAGGTAATAATCAGAATTTCAAACAAAACAACCCAATTTTACAGCAAACAACATTAGAACCTAGCACTCCCAGATCATTCTGTCATACATCATTTCCTAAAAGAAACAATAAAAATAAAAGGTCACTCCTGGGCACACACAACACATCTAATTGAAAAGTTCTTATAACATATTTAAACCCAAATACATAGTACAGCACATCAGCTGTACATCCTCGAATACAACATAAACAATATCTAATAATGAAACTTAAAGTTTAGCCCTGGAGAGATCATTTATTTTATGTTTTTTTAAGAAAAGAAATTCACTTAGATATGGTATTTCTAATAAATGGCAGTAATACATTTGAAATTATATGTTTTAATTTCTCCACATTAAATTATAAATTAATGTCTTTATATAAAGGCAAAAATTCTTTCTATAATTAACATATTTAATAACTTAAAATTTCATTTTAATTGCCTGATTTATAGTTATTTCCATAAATCTTGGCTTGTTGGAAATGGATGGTTAAATTTTTACTGCAAAACCTGAAATTAGTGTCTTATAAACTGATTTCACAAATTTAAAATATTATAAAACCTTTAGGATAGATAAAATTAATTATGTACATTAATATTTTTCAAAGTAATTGCTCATTTAAAAGTATATGTTATTTCAAAAATTGGGAGGGTTGAGGGTAAAAAATTTATTAAATGATGTAGGATTGGAGGCAGAAGTCATAAATAAGAAAATGTTTCACCAATAGTAATGAAAAATAATGCTTATAATTTAAAATTAACACAACACCTGGACAACTTTAAGGATAAATATATAGCAAAAGTGGATTTTTAACATATATTTATTATTTAGAGAGTCAGCATAGTACAGTTTATTAAGGAATTCAGGACCTCACATATCCTGACAATTCAGTCATCAATATACTGACTGTTAAATGGGAGTATAAAATTTACTTCATAGGATTTTTATAAGTATTAAAAAACTTAATGTCTGGAAAGCACTAAATGGTTTTTAGCAAAGAATGCACGCTTCAGTTAATGTCAGATGTAATGCAGAATTGTTCTGATTTGGTAAATGAAGTCATGTCTTTAAAATAATACCTCTTCCTATAAAGGTACCCCTTTATAGGGTACAAGGAGGCTATGTTTTGATGCTTAAAGAGTTCTGCATTTTTATTGTGGTGGCAGCCACATGAACCTTGAGTGATAAAATTATATAAAACTACAGACACACACACACAACTGAGTGTATATAAAAACTGTTAAAATGTGGATAATGTCTACAGATTGTATCAATGTCCATTTCTTTGTTTTGATATTGCACTATAGTTGCGTGATTTTATCATTGGGGGAAGTTGGGTGAATAGTATATGTCAGGTCTCTGAGCCCAAGCCTGTACATATTCATCCAGATGGCCTGAAGCAAGTGAAGAACCACAAAAGAGGTGAAAATGGCCGATTCCTGCCTTAACTGATGACATTAACTTGTGAAATTCCTTCTCCTGGCTCATCCTGGCTCGAAAGCTCCCCCACTGAGCACCTTGTGACTGCCACCCCTGCCAGTCAGAGAACACCCCCCTTTGACTGTAATTTTCCACTACCTACCCAAATCCCATAAAATGCCCCCACCCCTATCTCCTTTTGCTCACTCTCTTTTTGGACTCAGCCCGCCTGAATCCAGGTGGTTACAAAGCTTTATTGCTCCCACAAAGCCTGTTTGGCAGTCTCTTCACATGGACGTGAGTGAAATTTGGTGCTGTGACTTGAATCAGGGGACCTCCCTTGGGAGATCAATCCGCTGTCCTCCTACTCTTTGCTTCATGAGAAAGATCCACCTACCACCTCAGGTCCTCAGACCAACCAGCCCAAGGTATATCTCACCAATTTTAAATCGGGTAAGCGGCCTCTTTTTACTCTGTTCTCCAACCTCTCTCACTATCCCTCAACCTCTTTCTCCTTTCAGTCTTGGAGTCATCTTTCAATCTCTCCCTTCTCTTAATTTCAGTTCCTTCCCTTTTCTGGTAGAAACAGAGGAGACGCATTTTATCCATGAACCCAAAACTCTGACGCAGGTTACGGACTCGGGAAGACAGTCTTCCCTTGGTGTTTAATCACTGTGGGGACACCTACTTGATTATTCACCCACATTTCAGAGGTGTCTGATAACCATGGGGATGCCTGCCTTGATCCTACACCCTTAGTGGCAAGCACCACTTTTTTGGGGGGTAAGCACCACCCACCCCTTCTCTCCGTGTCTCTACCCTTTCTTTTCTTTGGGCTTGCCTCCTTCACTATAGGCAAACTTCCACCCTCCATTCCTCCTTTTCTCCCTTAGCCTGTGTTCTCAAGAACTTAAAACCTCTTCAACTCACGCCTGACCTAAAACCTAAATGCCTTATTTTCTTCTGCAATGCTGCTTGACCCCAATACAAACTCAACAATGGTTCTAAATGGCCAGAAAATGGCACTTTCTATTTCTCCATCCTACAAGACCTAGATAATTTTTGTCATAAAATGGGCAAATGGTCTGAGGTGCCTGACGTCCAGGCATTCTTTTACACATTGGTCCCTCCCTAGTCTCTGTTCCCAATGCAACTCATCCCAAATCTTCCTTCTTTCCCTACCGCCTGTCCCCTCAGTCCCTACCCCAAGTGTTGCTGAGCCTTTCCAATCTTCCTTTTTTACAGACCCATCTGACCTCTCCCCTTCTCCCCAGGCTGCTCCTTGCCAGGCCAAGCCAGATCCCAATTCTTCCTCAGCCTCCGCTCCCCAAGCTTATAATCATTTTATCATCTCTCCTCTTCACACCCAGTCTGGCTTACAGTTTCATTCCGTGACTCCCCAACCTGTCCAGCAATTTCTTCTTAAAAAGGTGGCTGAAACTAAAGGCATAGTCAAGGTTAATGCTCCTTTTCTTTATCCAACCTCTCCCAAATCAGTTAATTTATAGGCTCTTTTCATCAAATATAAAACCCAGCCCAGTTCATGACCCGTTTGGCAACAACCCTTAGATACTTCACAGCCCTAGACCCTGAAGTGTCAGAAGGCCGTTTTATTCTCAATATGAATTTTATTACCCAATCCACTCCCAACATTAAATAAACCTTCAAAAATTAGAATCCAGCCCTCAAACCCCACAACAGGAATTAATCAACTTTGCCTTCAAGGTGTACAATAATAGGGAGGAGGCAGCCAGATGGCAACGCAATTCTGAGTTACAATTACTTGCCTCTGCTGTGAGATAAAACCCAGCTGCACCTCCAGCACACAAGAACTTCGAAATGCCTAAGCCACACATGCCTAAGCCACAGCAGTGAAGCATTCCTACAGGACTTCCTCCATCAGGATCTTGCTTCAAGTGCCAGAAAGCTGGCCACTGGGCCAAGGATTGCCCGCAGCCTGGGATTCCTCCCAAGCCATGTCCCATCTGTGCAGGGACCCACTGGAAATCTGACTGCCAGCTCACCCAGCAGCCACTCCTAGAGTCCCTAAAGCTCTAGCCCAAGGCTCTCTGACTGACTCCTTCCCAGATCTGCTCAGCATAGCGGCTGAAGACTGACACTGCCTGATTGCCTCGGAAGTCCCCTGGACTATCACAGATGCCAGGCTTCATGTAACTCTCACAGTGGAGGGTAAGTCCATTCTCTGTTTAATTGATATGGGGACTACCCACTCCACATTACCTTATTTTCAAGGGCCTGTTTCCCTTGCCCCCATAACTATTGTGGGTATTGACAGTTATCAAGCTTCTAAACCTCTTAAAACTCCCCAACTCTGGTGCCAACTTGGACAACATTCTTTCATACACTTGTTTTTAGTTATCCCCACCTGCTCAGCTCCCTTATTAGGTAGAGACATTTTAACTAAATTACCTGCTTCCCTGACTATTCCTAGGCTATAGCCACACCTCATTACCACCTTTTTCCCTAGTTCAAAGCCTCATTCACATCCTCCCCTCGTTATCTCCCCACCTTAATCCACAAATATAGGACACCTCTATTCCCTCTTTGGTGACTGATCATGCACCCCTTACTATCTCATTAAAACCTAGTCACTTTTACCCCACTCAATGCCAATATCCCATCCCACAGCATGCTTTAAAATAATTAAAGCCTGTTATCACTTGCATGTTACAGCATGGTCTTTTAAAGACTATAAACTGTCCTTTCAATTCCCTTATTTTACCTGTCCAAAAACCAGGCAAGCTTTACAGGTTAGTTCAGGATCTGCGCCTTATCAACCAAACTGTCTTTCCTATCCACCCCGTGCTGCCAAAGCCATATACTCTCCTATCCTCAATACCTCCCTCCACAACCCCTCCACAACCCAGTATTCTGTTCTAGATCTCAAACATTCTTTCTTTACTGTTCCTTTGCACCCTTCATCCCAACCTCTTTTTGCTTTCACTTGGACTAACCCTGACACCCATCAGGCTCAGCAAATTACCTGGGCTGTACTGCCACAAAGCTTCATGGACAGCCCCTATTACTTCAGTCAAGCCCAAATTTCTTCCTCATCTGTTACCTATCTCGGCACAATTCTCATGAAAACACACATGCTCTCCCTGCTGATCATGTCTGGCTAATCTCCTAAACCCCAAACGCTTCTACAAAACAACAACTCCTTTCCTTCCTAGGCATGGTTAGGTACTTCCACCTTTGGATACCTAGTTTTACCATCCTGACTAAACCATTAGGTAAACTCACAAAAACAAACCTAGCTGACCCCACAGATCTTAAAACCTTTCGCCACTCCTTTCTATTCCTTAAAAACAGGCCTAGAAGCTGCTCTCACACTAGCTCTCCCTAACTCATCCCGACCCGTTTTCATCACACACAGCCAAAGTATGGGGGTGTGCAGTTGAAATTCTTACACAAGGACTGGGACCATACCCTGTGGCTTTTCTGTCCAAACAACTTGACCTTTCTGTTTTAGCCTAGCCCTCGTGTCTGCGTGCGGCATCTGCTGCTGCCTTAATACTTTCAGAGGCCCTCAAAATCACAAACTATGCTCAACTCACTCTCTACAGTTCTCATAACTTCCAAAATCTATTTTCTTCCTCATACCTGATGTATATACTTTCTGTCCCTCTCCACTACCTCTCAGCAAGCCAAACTCATTGCCTTAACTCAGGCCCTCACTCTTGCAAAAGGACTATGCATCAATATTTATACTGATTCTAAATATGCCTTCCGTATCCCACACCACCATGCTGTTATATGGGCAAAAAGAGGTTTTCTCACTACACAAGGGTCCTCCATCATTAATTCCTCTTTAATAAAACCTCTTCTCTAGGCTGCTTTACTTCCAGAGGAAGCTGGAATCATTCACTGCAAGGACGATCAAAAGGCATCAAATCCCATTGCTCTAGGCAACGCTTATGCTTATAAGGTAGCTAAAGAAGCAGCTAGAGTTCCAACTTCTGTCCCTCATGGCTGGTCTTTCTCCTTCTCATTGGTCACTGCCACCTATTCCCCCACTGAAACTTCCACCTATCAATCTCTTCCCAAACAAGGAAAATAGTTCTTGGACCAAGGAAAATATCTCCTTCCAGCCTCACAGGCCCATTGTATTCTGTTGTCATTTCATAACTTATTCAGTGTAGGTTATAAGCCACTAGCCCATCTCTTAGAGCCTCTCATTTCCTTTCCATCGTGGAAATCTATCATCAAGGAAATCACTTCTCAGTGTTCCACCTTCTATTTTACTACCCCTCAGGGATTGTTCAGACCCTTCCCTTCCCTACACATCAAGCTCAGGGATTTGCCCCTGCCCTGGACTGGCAATTTAACTTTCCTTACATGCCCCAAATCAGGAAACTAAAATACCTCTTGATCTGGGTAGACGCTTTCACTGGATGAGTAGAGGCCTTTCCCACAGGGTCTGAAAACATCACCATGGTCATTTCTTCCCTTCTGTCAGACATAATTCCTCAGTTTGGCCTTTCCACTTCTATACAGTCCAATAACGGACCGGCCTTTATTAGTCAAATCACCCAAGCAGTTTTTCAGGCTCTTATTATTCAGTAGAAACTTCATACTCCTTACTGTTCTCAATCTTCAGGAAAGGTAGAATGGACTCATGGTCTTTTAAAAAAGCACCCCACCAAACTCAGCCTCCAACTTAAAAAGAGAACTCTGTCAAGGATAGAGCCCCAAAACTCGCCAACCAAGCAAGTAATTATGCTGAACTGCCTTGGTCACTCTCTAATTGGATGTCCTGGGTCCTCCCAATTCTTAGTCCTTTAATACCTGTTTTTCTCCTTCTCTTATTTGGACCTTGTGTCTTCCACTTAGTTTTTCAATTCATACAAAACCGCATCCAGGCCATCACCAGTCATTTTATATGACAAATGTTCCTTCTAACAATCCCACAATATCACCCCTTACCACAAAATCTTCCTTCAGCTTAATGTCTCCTACTCTAGGTTCCCATGCCACCCCTGATCCCACTTGAAGAAGCCCTGAGAAACATCACCCATTATCTCTCCATACCACCCCTCAAATTTTTGCTGCCCCAACACTTCCACTCTATTTTATGTTATTTTTCTTATTAATATAAGAAAACAGGAATATCAGGCCTCTGAGCCCAAGCCTGTACATATTCATTCAGATGGCCTCAAGCAAGTGAAGAATCACAAAAGAAGTGAAAATGGCCAGTTGCTGCCTTAACTGATGACATTACCTTGTGAAATTCCTTCTCCTGGCTCATCCTGGCTCAAAAGCTCCCCAACTGAGTACCTTGTGACTGCCACCCCTGCCAGCCAGAGACCAACACCCCTTTAACTGTAATTTTCCACTACCTACCCAAATCCTATAAAATCCCCACCCCTATCTCCCTTTACTGACTCTCTTTTTGGACTCAGTTCACCCACACCCAGGTGATTAAAAAGGTTTATTGCTCACACAAAGCCTGTTTGGTGGTCTATTCACACAGACGCGTGTGAAAGTATACATTACCTCTCTGTACTAATTTTGTAAACCCCTGTGAGTCTATACTTGTATTAGTCCATTTTTTGTTGCTACAACAGACTGCCACAGGCTGGATAACCTCTAAAGGATAGAGGTTTACTTGGCTTATGGTTCTAAAGACTGGGAAGTCTAAGACTGGGCAGTCACATCTAGTGAGGGCCTTCTTGCTGTGTTATCTCATGGCAGAAAGATGGAAAGAAAGGTGAGCACATGCAAAAGAGAGAGATACCAGGAGCCCACTCTTGCTATAGCTAACCTGCTCTTGCAATAATAATATTAATCTAATCATAAGGACTTGACCATAATATACCAATTACCCCTCATTAGTCCCCACCCTTCAACGTTGTTGCACTGGAGATTGAGTTTCCAACACATGAATTTTGGGGGAACTCATTCAAATCACTGAAATAATGTTTTCAAAACAATAAGTTAAAAACAGAGTCTAGAAAAGTCACAAACACAATTCCAGTTTTCTGCGTCATTCATTATATTTGATACCTTATAGGAATAAGCCAGATTGGCTACTTAAATTTTGAGAGCCCAGTGAAAAATGAAACTTCAGAGGCCCTTGTACAAAACAATTAAGATTTTTAGGATAGCAACAGCAAGTACTTAACCAAGTGTAGTATCATTCCAAAGGTAGAGTTATGTGAAATTGACTATACGGGTCACATGACTGTAAAGCAGCCCCTGGCAGCATTTTGTTAAATAAGAAAACCAAAAAGTTCATCTGGATATGTGGATAAAATGAAAATATCTGAGATCATCAGAAACTTACCAGGGGATCTAGCTGAATCTGAGAACAAGTGTTCATCCAGAAGATAAAGACAGACATTAAGTGCTGAAAACCTCCTTTGTGCTATGTAAATTACGATGTTTTGTAAACATTAACCCAAGTGGCTTTGACAACAGTGTCACTGATGCTCCATTTTACCCACAAGGAGTATATTGAAAGATAAAGGACATGGTAATTGCAGTCCCTTTGAAAAATTTCAATACCTTAAATTAGAGCAGATTTAGATAATATTTGATAACTTTTAAAACAAGTAATAATAATGCAATAAAGCCTCTTTTATGTAGTTTTCCTAGGGTTTTTTCCTCACTTTGCTTTTTGCATCTTGAAAGAAACTAATCTTGAATGTCTCTAATCATGAACTCATACACTTACCACTTTTCTTGCCATCAAATTATCTTATAAAGCTTACTCAGTAACCTGTTATATGATCAAAGTTAATTGTTAATAAATAATACATATTTCAAACATATATCAAAACTTCTAGATATACAAAGCCTAATCAGAATCTATTTAATAATGGAACATACATGCAAACCAATGATATGTGTGAATATATTTTTAAATATCAATATTAGTGAAGGAAGACTGTGAAGCAATGTGAGAATGAGTAACTCCAACTCAAACCTTTTTTTCCCTTTTCTGAGCAGTAATGAATTTCAAATTCATTTCAGAAATACTGTTTTTAAAGATACAAACTTTACATCACCATACAGGATCTAATGAAATGTCACAAGGCATGAAAATGGATATACAATCACTTAACTAATTTACACTGTGAAATTCACTACAAAGGTAGCTTACTGTGAACATTAAGAGATACTTAGTTCCAAAAACATCAGAAAAGTCGTGTTAAATCAAGTTCAAGGACCACATGTTACCAGACTGAAGTACGTAAAAGTTAACATCTATAAGCCTACATATTGAATATGTAAGGAATACAGAATATATTGATCAACATTTCAAAGTTATTTTAGCCAAAATTGTAAATATTTTACTAAATTATATAAGTGACTTTATTAGTTTGTAACAAAGTATTTTATAATGTTATTTTATATCAAGTTATGATTTACAACATTTGTTAATATTGCTTACTTTTAACGTGACCTTCTCTAGCTTCTTTGCCAATCATTTTAGTGCTGGCTTAAAACCTGGATGATGAAACACTATGTACAACAAGCCGCCACCATACACACATGTTTACCTCGGTAACAAATCTTCACATGTACCCCCAAATCTAAACTAAAAGTTTAAAAAAAGAAACTTGTTCACAGAAAAACGAATGTTGTGAACTATTTAAATTGTAAAAATAATGACAGGGTATGTTTACAATTTTATACTTGTGTGTGTGTATAAATTGAGTGTTTCTGACAATGGCATTTTTAGCAATGTCATTTAGGGGAAAACAGATGGATCTACAACTGGGCTCTTTAAAATTACAGACAATAGTTTCCCAGCAACTGCTCTAATGTCTGCCTCCTCCGCCACTCTGCTGCTCACGTGGTGCAGAACTGTCATCTCCTCCATCTTCCCTTCCACCTCGCAGGAATTCACAAGTTGGCCTAACACGCAGAACATGTGTTTGGAAGGAAAGACTGAGACTTGGAACGCTGGCTTCTCCCAGAACGCCATGCTTTAACATTAGTATATAATTTGTATCTGAATGTGCAGCTACCATTTTCTCTAAGTGTATTGCTTTCAAAGGGAACGTTTTATTAAGTGCAAGTTAAGTCCTTCTCTCTGAGTATTTATATATACAGTATATATACATACATAAGGCTATATGTATACATATATATGGCTATGTGTAAATCTATCTATTATATATCAAGGATGATTATGTGTAAATATATTTATTATGCATCAAAGATGTGTGTGTGTGTGTTTGCATAAAACCAAGAGAAATTAGTAAGAAAGCTGTCGTCATTTCCTAAAGGAAAATGGCTCAGCAGATCAAGCCGGAAGTGGAAGAGTGGGTGGCTTCTGGGAACAAAGGACCACACCTGAGCCTGGGTTCTGGTCGATAATAATCCTGCAAGTCATTCCTATGTCCTCAACAAAACCAGGGCAGCTGAAGATGTAAAAATTAACAGTGAGACAGTTGTAAAACCAGCTTCAATTTCAGAGGAGGTACTGTTGAATTTAATCAATAAACTGAAAAATGATGATAATGTAGATAGCCTCCTTATTCAGGGGCCCATTCCAGTTCACATCGATGAGAGAAAGATCCCTAATGCTGTTTCTCCAGACAGGGATGTTGATTGCTTTCATGTACTTAATGTTGGGCAAATGTGTTCTCACCAGTATTCCATGCTACCAGCTCCCCCAGAGGGTATGTGGGAAATGATGAAGTGAACTGGCATTCCAGCTCTAGAGGAGAATGTGATTGTAGTTGGGAAATTAAAAAAATGTTGGGATGCTCATTTTAATGTTATTAAACACAGATGGGGCACAAGAAAGTCCTGGAGGTGATGCCACTGTTACAATATCTCATCAGTACACTCCCACAGAGCAGTTGAAGAAAAATATAATTCTTGCAGATATTGTAGTATCTGCCTAGGCATTCCAAATCTGATCACAGCAGTTATCAAGGGAGGAGCAGCAATCATTGACATGAGAATATATAGAGTTCAAGGTCCCCAAATTGCTAAACTTAAGTTGGTTGGAGATACGGACTTTGAAGGAATCACAAAAAAGCTGATTACATCACTCCAGTTCCTTGGGGTGTTGGTCCCAGGACAGTTGTGATGTTAATGAAGAATATGATTTTTACTGCCAAAATATTGCTGAAGGTTGGAGAGCAGTAAATGCTGAAGTCTAAAGAGCTTGTAGTAACGACTCATTAACTATTGTATCTTCTGTGTCATGAACAGCACTCTAAGTCAGTTCAAGAAGCAAAGCAGGTCAGCAGTATTTTTTGCTTCTTTTATACTAAAATAGATTAAAATGATAATTTGTATTTATTGAAACCGTAAGTGCTTCAGTGTTTGTGCACATAACTCTGCAATACCTCACCAGGGAACATTCCAGTATCATGCAGGATTATGTGATCTAGTCAAGAGCGGCCGTTGACCTAGTTAGTAACATGGGAGTCACTGTCACATTGAGAATGGATGCTTAACTTTGTCAAGCCACTTCAGTTAGAAATTGGCCTTTCCTAGGACTACATTTTTCAAGTGCTGTTCCAATAAGAGCCAATACTCATTCTTCTTTCCAAACCTTTTCAGTTCAACTGCTCAAACCAAAAGAAAAATGTTTCTGGAGAAAATTAGGGAAAAGGTGTAAAGAAAAAAAAGGTAGTAATCGAGTAGAAACACATTAATTTATATATATATGTTATATATATATAAGTTATAGATAGATAGATAGATAGATAGATAGATAGATAGATAGATAGATAGATAACCAGATTTATCTAAGTAGAACCGAATTGGCTAGGGAAGAAGTTGAAATCAACACTTGCAAGTTGAAAAAATGTTGATAATTTTCCTGAGCTGTCTTTTTGTGACTTAGTCATTGGGGAAATGTTTGGAGTTGTTTTATTTGCTATTAGTCCTCATTTAGGTATGTTTCTCTTAAGTGTGTGATCTCTCCATTTCAGTTTTCTAGGATTAAAAGGCTTGTTTCATAAATTATTCATGTTTATTATCCTATTTGGTTTTTGCTATATATTTAAACTTCGTTGTTAAATTTTGTATTGTTAGGGGAAATTTGTATAGCTTCTTTGAAATTTTAAAACTTATTTCTGAAAAACAAACTCGGCTTGATAATCATTTGGGCAGCTTGTATAAGTCTGCAACTTATTTTTCCACCAAAGAGTTGTCAGCACCCATCTGTTTTTCAGTGATGTACCCCACTGCCTTTCTCAAAAGACTTTTAAAAGCTGGAACTAATATTGAATTCTTTTCCGACTTTCTGAGTAGATGGTTTTTTAAAATGTTTTAATACACACACACACACACACGAACAAATGAAGTGCAGACAATACATTAAATAAGCAATAAATAAAAGTACTATAAATACATATTGTATATATCTTTGCCTGTTAATGAATATATAAATTAATTGCCATTATTTTGACCAACATAGCTTTCCTTTTAGAAATATACCATGATTAATTTAATAAGTCTCCTATTGAAAGACATTTCAGTTGCTTTTGGTTTTTCGCTGATATAAATTATTCCAATATATCCTTTTAACAACACCTTTACACACTTGTCCATTTTTAACTTGAGTTAAATTGCTGGAAGCAAATTTCTAGAGTGAAAGACATGAACTTTGAAAGCTTTTGACAATAAATCGGAGTAAGGAATTTATGCTTCTGCACCATAATCTATGATAGTGTGTTACATTATTTATAGCAGAAACTTTGAGGCCAAAACTATTTTTTCTTTGCTTTATTTTGTTTACAAATGTGGCCAAATATACAAGCTTACAAGTGTGGTCAAATATATCACATGTGTTTATTTGTCTTTTGTATGTTTTCTTTTTTTCCTAATCCATAGAGTTTCTATGTCATTTCCCTCTTATCCCACATAGAATTTTTATATTGACTTTTAAAATCTCCTTATTTGTTAAAGACAGTAAGTAATGCTTTTCCTGTGGTACTGGCTTTGATGCAGTTGCATTCTTCAGTTTTTGTTGTTTTATCTTTATTTTCTCTCTTGCATTTTGGTTACAGTGACTTTTGCTGTCACATTTGCTATTTTTTTCTATGCAGATTTTTATTTTCCATGTTTTGCTAAAAAAATTTTTTATGGTAGTAATAGTAATAAAAATACGTTAAACTTTATTCTATTAATTTTGGCGTTTTATTTTAGGTTACATAAATAGCTTTGTTTTGACTTTGATTCATATCAAATTCATTTTGGTTAAATTGTGGAGTAAAGCACATAACTTTTAGATGCAATGCCTAATGATTGCCCTAATTTCACTTTTGAGTATTTAATTTTTTTCTTTTAATGTTGGTCTTTTTTTGGTTGTTAGATTTTGATTTCTGTTTCTTTGGTTTCAGTTTTTTTCCAGGGTCAGTATCAGTCTTAGTAATACAACCTTTTAATATATTTTAATATCTGTTAGGACAGTCTCCCTTTCACTTCACTGCTCATACACAATAAACTGAGCTAGTTTTATCCATTTATTTTTCCAAGCCACACTGGCAGAACGAGCCTCTTTATGCTTAGCATATCTTGTGAGAAGCGAAAATATCAGATATTAGGAGATGCTTTTTTCCAGAGCAATTTTAAAATCTCATCCTTATGAGACTGAGTGTTACAACAATATACATTTTTTCCAATGCAATTTCTAATTTAAATACACTTTTCACCAATAAAATGGACCATTTTAGAGATAAAAATATAAATCTAATGTTCATACCAAAACTAATATTAAGATTTACTATAGACTTTATAACAAATGTGTTGAGGTGAATGGAGGGGTAAAAAAGTTAATTGTAGAAAACAACATTTAGAAAATGCTCTGAACTCTAACCACATGTGACAATAAGTCATCCCAAATAACTCAGACTCTAATTATAAAAGTCTCAGTGGTAAACTTAGCCAAGTATATGGAATTAATTTGTATAATTTTTTACCTGACTTCAGACATATCACCTGGAAATTAGATTGCATCTATTGAGACATTTATTTCCTCTAAGGAAACATTTAAAAATTTCACAGTCAAAAATTACTATTTGAGATAAATTACCAACTGAGGAGTCAAAGGTCTAGAAAATTTAAGTGACTTTCCCAAGGGCACAAAAATATCTGAGTTCTCAACAGGGAGTAGAAACCAATCTCCTAAATCCAGGTGCAATTTCTATTGCACTTCGCAGAGACTTTCTACTTGATTTTTATATTACTTTTTTTTCCCAACAGTTTTACTGCAACCACGCAGAGAATAACGATTTTTTTTCTCTCCAAGATAATTCACATATAGTTGGTCAAAGAAGGGAGAATCATGTATGATTAAATGCCTCAGGTACAGTGATAGTGCCATTATAATTGGTAGCTAGATATTAAAACATTTCCAAGTGAAAAATAGAAACTTGGGGACGTAGAAGGCCAATCTTAAAGAAGGCTGATGAATTCTCTTGAGGAATATATTAAGAAGACATCCCACCACATTCATATATCAACATTTTGAATTCTTTTAAAATATATTTCCAATATGTTTAAAGTGATAAAGTTTCGTCACTTATAATTTCAACCATAGAAAAAGAATAAAATAAAATGCAGTATATATGTTTTAAGAATGCTGTACAGGTTTTAAATTGTGTTTTGAAAAAATATTTAATGGTACAGGGGAATATTTTAGATAACCTTAAGTGAACTAATTTTACATTGTGTGATTTTATTTTTAAAATAGTTATATATTAATGTGTAGGTATATATGTATATATTTGAAAATATGTGTTTAGATATGGATGTAACTAAAAACTTATTGGATATGCCGGGCGCGGTGGCTCACGCCTGTAATCCCAGCACTTTGGGAGACTGAGGTGGGTGGATCACGAGGTCAGGAGATCGAGACCATCCTGGCTAACACGGTGAAACCCCGTCTATACTAAAAATACAAAAAACTAGCCGGGTGAGGTGGCGGGCGCCTGTAGTTCCAGCTACTTGGAGGCTGAGGCGGGAGAATGGCGTAAACCCGGGAGGCGGAGCTTGCAGTGAGCCTCGATCGCGCCACAGCGCTCTAGCCTGGGCGACAAAGTGAGACTCCGTCTCAAAAAGCAACAACAACAACAAAAACTTATTGGATATAGTTAACCATGTTAATATGTAGATATTTTATTGTTGAGACCCTTTTAAAATATTTTCTGAAGTCTATAATAATACGTATTTTCCATTCATGAGAAAAATAATATTGAAATCATATTTCCCCACTTATGTCACATCAGGACTAGAATAATACCTTGATAATGCTTTATATTTTATACTGTTTTAAAGTTTATGAACTTTTCGTATATGCTATATATTCTATAATTGAAAACATCATTATTTTCAAGATTGCACTGGAATTGTTCGAGATAAATCAGCTAAGCTTTAGTCAATGAATTAAAAATAATAAGAACAATAAAATTAATTGACGTTGGGAAAACTAGATATGAATTTAGAGAGAGATGAATAAACCACATAGTTCAAGCACTAGAAAAGTAAAATTTATTCTCTATTGTATAAAAATTTTGCATAATTGTTTCAGTTTTAAGGGCCTGAAATTGGAGAAAACTGTTTGTTTTTAAAACATGGGAGATTTGGTGAATGCAAAAACATGATAATGTGTAATGATAATAACAATCATCATCATCATAATCAGGAGACCTTGAGTGAATTAACACTTCAATAAGGAGATGCAGTGTAAGTAAGAAAACCCAGTGCTTCCACAAGCTTCAGAGAAGTTGTATTCTTATCCACGTATATTAATATAGAACATAATTCTCCTAAGGAAAATAATTACTTCCTTGTTGCATCAATCTCATGTGATTTTGGAGATAATTAAATGAGACAATGCATATAAACTGCTTATCAGAGTGCTTAGCACATAAGTATTCAGCTCAGTACATTAGGCTATCTTTGGTGCTATCATCATTATTATTTTCCCTATGTATGAATAATCTTTGTACAGTCTTTGCTCAAACCATAATAATCTTATTTATTTCACTGTTCATAGGAAACTTATTGAAGAAGTGTAAGACAGTTTATATCAAAATACACCTTATATATCCCAGCTGATTTTGTTTCTGAAATGTCATTGTCTATGTGTTTTACTCTTTTATTCAATAATACATTTAAACTTAAGAAAAATCTAATATGGAAACAGAGAAAATGTGTATTCCTCTTGGCCACAAGCTGACTATTTCCTGACACAAACAAGTTGAAATGATCTCAGGGATTTGAAATCTTTTTAAGAACTTGAATTACAATAAATAATGTTTATTATTTAATGTGCTTTTACATTTCTTAACACAAAAATCTACTAATTTCCAAGCCTGTATCCATCAATATTGCCACCTCGTAAACTAATTAACTCTTGTTTATATGATCATGACACTATAACCAGTTATATCCCTGAAATCTCTGCCATAGCATTCAATTTATGCAGTGTATGTAAAAAATTCCTTTTGCCTTGCGGTTATCTGAAATATGTCCACAAATTCTTTGATGCTGTACCTATTAATAAGTGAAGCTTAACATCTTCCCTTTCAGTGTGGACTGGACTCAATGACTTATTTTTAATGAATAAATATGGTTGAAATCACAGTGTATCACTTCTAAAACTAAGTCCTGAAAGGGACTGTGACGTCCACCTTTATTTTTCTCAGATCACTCACTTTGTGGGAAGCCGGCTGTTTGGTCATGAGATCTACCTGTCAGACCCATGGAGAGTCCTACATGGCTGGAAAGAAACTAAGGTTTCCTGCCGACTACGATTGAGTATTTGGGAGATAATGCTCCAGTCCTAGTCTACCCTTCAGATGACTGCCTCCCTGATCAACAATTTAGCTGCAGCCGGATGTGAGACTCTGAGCCAAAATTACTCAGGTAAGCTTATTCTAAATTGTTGACCTACAGAAATCTTCATGCATGTTTTTTTAACTTTTATTTTAAGTTCAGGGGTACAAGTATAGGTCTGTTACATAGGTAAACTTGTGTCATGGGGGTTTGTTGTATAGATTGTTTCATGACCCAGGTATTAAACCTAGTTCTCATGAGTCGTTTTTCCTGATCCTCTCCCTCCTTTCACCCTCCAGCCTCTGACAGGTCCCAATGTGAGTTGTTTCATTTCATGTGTCCATGTGTTCTCATCATTTACCCTCCACTTATAAGTGAGAACATGCAGTATTTAGTTTTCTATTCCTGTTAGTTTGCTAAGGATAATGTCCTTGAACTCCATCCATTGTCCCTGCAAAGGACATGATCTCACTCTTTTTTTATAATTGCATAGTATTCTATGGTGTACACGTACCACATTTGCTTTATCCAGTCTATCATTGATGGGCATTTAGATTCATTCTATGTCCTTGCTATCATGAATAGTACTGCAGTGAACATAAACGTGCATGTGTCTTTATAACAGAATGATTTATATTACTTTGGCTATATACCCAGTAACGGGATTGCCGAGTTTACTGGTATTTTTGTCTTTAGGTCTTTGAGGAAGCAACACATTGTCTTCCACAATGGTTGAACTAATTTACATTCCCCAGCAACAGTGTATAAGCATTCTTTTATCTCCAAAACCTCACCAACGTCTGTGTTTTTTTTGACTTTTTAATAGTAGCCATTCTGACTTTGTGTGAGATGGTATCTCATTGTGGTTTTCATTTGCATTTCTCTAATGATCAATGATATTGAGCTTTTTTCATATGATCATTGGCCACATATATGTCAGCTTTTGAGAAGAGTCTGTTCATGTTTTTTGCCCACTTTTTAATGGGGTTGCTTTTTTTTGTAAATTTGTTTAATAATTTGTTTTATAGATGCTGGATATTAGGCCTTTCTCAGATGCATAATTTGCAAATATTTTCTCCCATTCTGTAGTTTGCCTGTTCACTCTGATGATAGTTTCTTTTGCTGTGCAGAAGCTCTTTCATTTAATTAGACTCTATTTACCAATTTTTGCTTTTGTTGTAATTGGTTTTTGGCATCTTTTCATAAAATCTTTGCCCATGCCTATGTCCTGAATGGTATTGCCTAGGTTGTCTTCCAAGGTTTTTATAGTTTTGAGTTTTACATCTTTAATCCATCTTCAGTTAATTTTTGTACATGGTGTAAGGCAGGGGTTTGGTTTCAGTCTTCTGCACATGGCTAGCCAGTTATCCCAGCATTATTTACTGAACAGGGAGTCTTTTCTCATTGCTTGTTTTCGTCAGCTTTGTCGAAGATCAGATAGTTGTAGGTGTGTGGTCTTATTTCTGGGTTCTCTATTCTGTTCCATTGGTTTGTTTGTCTATTTTTGTACCTGTACACTGCTTTTTTGGTTACTGTAGCCATGTACTGTAGTAGCTACTATACTACATGAAGTCCGGTAGCATGATGCCTCCAGCTTTGTTCTTTTGCTTAGAAAATTTTAGATAAAATGGCCTAGGTCATTCAGGCTCTTTTTTTTGTTCCATATGAATTTTAGAGTAGTTTTCTCTAGTTCTGTGAAGAATGTCAATGATAGTTTAAGAGGTGTAGCATTGAATCCATAAATTGCTCTGAGCAGTATGGCCATTTTAATGATATTGATTCTTCTATCCATGAGCATCGAATGTTTTTCCATTTGTTTTTGTCATCTCTGATTTCTTACAGCAGTGGTTTGTAGTCTCCTTGCAGAGCTCTTTCACTTCCCTAGTTAGCTTTATTCCTAGGTACTTCATTCTTTTTACAGCAACTATGAATGGGAGTTCATTTGTGATTTGGCTCTCAACTTGCCAATATGCAAAAATCATGTTTTCTATTTCAAGTCACTATGTTTTAAGGCACTTGTTTACACAGCTTTAGATAATAGTTATTTTTATCCTAGGAGTGGGTGTTAGGGCAGCAAAACACATACCTAAACAAAGAAATCCAAATCCTGCAATATTGGAGTGGATTTAGAAACCAAAAAGAGTTTGAAGGAAGTATATGTGAAAGCATCAAGATCCTTGAAGAAGCTGAAAATTTTGTAAGCTTTGAGAATACTGCAGATGAGGGCTTAAAAAAGTATGAAAAATCTTACTGGAAACTGTAGGAAATTGGATTTTTAAAATCTAGTTAAGGATGTTTGGCAACAATGTCACCTATGGTAAGGTGGAAAGTAGAAAACTCACTTATCTGAGTGATCTAACTAAAAATATTTCTTAGCAAGGTGTTAAAGTGTCACTTGGTTTTGTCTTAATGCTTATAAAGCATGAATAAAGAGAGATCAAGAAGGACAGGAACCAAAGAGAGACTCACACCAGATATATACCCACACATATAATTACTTTAATTTTTGACAAATGTGTCCAGGTTATTCAATGGATAATGGGATGACTTTTCTATGACTGGTTCTGAAATATGAGGGTGTTAATATGAAAAATAATAACACGGTACCCATACGTTATATTACTTTAAAAAATTAACATGAATTCATAGACCTAAATGTTAGACTGCAAGCATAAAAAAAAGAATACTCTTGCAGTTTTGGTTAGGCAAAAGGTGTTAGGATGCAAAACATATGAATCACAGCAGATAAGCTTAATAAATTGGACTTTATCAAATTTAACTTATATCAAAATTAAAATTTAAAAATGTCATGAAAATATATACCTAAAATAAGTCAATTCTACTGTATTTAATTATACCACAATAAACCTAACCTAATAAAAATAATTAAATTCCATGTTAAGAATCTTTTCAATGTTGTTATTGATTTCTAGTTTTATTACATTCTGATTGGAGATTATTTACAAAAATTCCATCTTGTTAAACTTGTTTGCCTTCTTGCTGCATTTTAATATATAGTACATTTCATGTATGTTTCATTTGCTCTTGAAAAGGGATATTCTTTATTATCAGAATGTAATATTTGATATTTCTCTATATTATCTACCTTATTGATATTGATTATATGTTCTATACGCTTGCTTACTTATTTGTCCTCTTCAGCTATTTTCACACAAACTTGAAAAGAATGATAAACTTTCCTAGTGTTTTTTTTCTATTTATCTTTCTGTATCATTTAGGTTCTATAGTATAAAGGTGGTTTGTATGTTACTTACTATAAAGTTATCTATGTCTAATAGATTTTGATTGTTAATTGTATCATTTTGCATCATAAATAAACTTTATTGCCTAATGTAACGAGGCCTGAGGGCTTCCTGGTTTGATGAAAGACTTCAAACTTGCCTGCTTAGTAGTATTTCCATTTGCTTGATAACTTGTTGTTCCTCTTTCTCCTTTCCTCTTACTTTCCTTTCCTTCCTTCCTCTCTCTCATTTCTGAATCACCTTTTTTTAGATAGATGTTTCTCGTGTGTCTTAGTTCTGGTTGCTATACCAAATTACCATAGATTCGGTGGTTTAACAACAATCATTTATTTTTTACAATCTGGGAGGCTAGAAGTGCAAGATCTAGGTGCCAGCATGGTGCATGGTTGGGTTCTGATGAGGGGTCTCTTCCAAGTTGCAGGCAGTGACTTCTAGTATTTTCAGATGGTGAAAAGAAGACAAGAGAGCCTTCTGAGGTCCTTTTTATTTTCTACATACTATGCGTGTTATTTTATATTTATTGCATGTCTGTGTGTGTGTGTGTGTGTGTGTGTGTGTGTGTGTGACAGAGAAAGAGATACAGGTGGGTTTTTCTTTAGGTGGTATATCTTTTTTGCTATTTTTTGATATTTATTTTAGAAGCAATGAAAAGCTTCATTATATTTAGCAGTTACTTTCTTATTAACATCTTTATAATATCCTTATTTTTTCCTTTCAATTAGTTTGTTTTCAGCTTTAAAACATATAATTTAATTCTTATCTATTCACTAATTTCTTTTTTGTTCTCTGTAGCGAAGCTTCTACTTACTGATTGACCCATTTATTTGATATTCAATAAGTTTTTCCATTTTCCTACTTAATATTTTCCTTCTGTTCTCACTTTTTGACATAATATATGGCATTTTTATTTTGCTTTTTTCCATCCTTGTCACATCTTTGCTTTTGTCTTTATTTATTTATTTATTTTAAAGACAGGGTCTCACTTTGTTGCCCAGGCTCAAATGAAGTCTTCCTCAGCCTCCCAAATCACTTGAATGGCAGCTAGGCTCTGCCAGGCTTTTGTCTTAGAATAAAATTACTGGCAATCCTTTGTCTAGTACTTACCTAATTACTACTTAGATGAAATTCATCCTCTAGTACATTGCTGAAGGAAATTCCATGCTTACATCACTGAAAGTGTTTTTGAATGTATAGAATTTTTTCTATAGCTTCTTATTGCTTAGTTATAATATCATGGATTCGAACTTCCTTTCCTTGTGTTTCTTGAACGATGCTCCACTGTTTTTGTTGTTGTTGTTGTTTTGTTTGGTTTTGTTTTTCATTACTTTTCAGATGGCTAATTCCAACAAGTGTTGTCTTTTTTCTTTGGTAGGCAGCTTATGTTTTTGTTGTTTCGGTTTGGTTTGGTGCAGGAGCCTCTTAGATATTCTTAATATCTTTAAGGTCTGAAGAATTCCTAGAATATGTCACAAAGTTGATTGTTCTATGTCAACTTATCTGGGTGTACATTCATCCTGTTCAACTAGTCGTTTCAGGACTTTTATTCCCAGAATTTTTTTTTTTTTCTTTTCTTCTTCTTGCCATTATCAACAGAAAAAAAAGAAAAATATATCTTTTAATTAACAGGAAGACAAGTCTACAACTATTTACCCATCTATCCTGAAGCTATGGAAGATACAGAGACCCTGAAAACTTGAGCAACGACTGACCAGATTGTGAATTATTTTCAAGAATGGTCAGTAATTTCATTGCCATGTCAAAAGGCCCACGAGCATATGATTGACTGTATTTTTCTTGATAATTATGAAATTCTCAGGACAAAAGACTTGGCACTAACTCCCAGTTTTCAGATGCCTAATTCCAACAAGCGTTATCTTGTCTTAGAATATAATTACTGGCAATCCTTTGTCTAGTACTTACCAGTGTGAGCTTCATTAACATTTGTGAGTTGTATAAAAGACCCTAGATAAATGCTTTTCAGAAGCAGCCTCCCTGCAAACTGCATTAAAGATTTTGTCTTTTTTTCACAATGGTTTGCAATTTGCCTCTGACCATGAAGATGGAAGCTCTGTTTCAGTTTGTAGAGCTCACTGCTTTCTCCCAAGTTTAGTCAATCTGGACAGAGGGCTGGCAATGTGGATGGAAAAGCACTCCTACACACAAAGATTTTAAGGGGTTTGTAGGTATAGGACAGGTCAAGTGTTAGCAACAATTACCATCTCTTACGATAGACTATTTAGTAGTTGTGAACAAATAATTACTTCCAATGTGCATTTTTCTAAATTTCCCAGGTAATTTTTGTGCATTCTGATGTCTAAACTAAGGTATTTTAGCAACTGATATCTGAAGGCAGGTTGTTCCTCAATTGTTTAACTCATTTCATAAGGACTGTGTAAAATCCTTTTTGACCATGTTCGTGTTGACACATAATACTTGATGTATTCTCGGGGTTCCTCAAGTTCTCGTTGCAAGGCTATGTATCATACACTATCTTTGTAAATTCTAATTGTACCACTAGAAAAAGTATGGGTTTTGTGAATAGGCAGATCTGGCTTTGAATGCACGGTATGGCTCACTGTGTTATTTAGAACAACTTATGTATTCTCTATGATAAATACTCTTCAATTTAAAATTAAGTTAAAATAGTCACAGTTCAGTTTTGAGATCTGTATACAATGGTTTTACATATGTCATTGGTGGAAACTGAATAAAGCATACACAGAATTCTGTTGTACTTTGAAATTTTTACAACTGCATGTGAATCTACAATATTCTTAGTAAACATTTCAATTAAAAAGTATATATTTTGTCTCTTTTTTTTTTTTTTTTAGACAGAGTCTCTGTCGCCCAGGCTGGAGTGCAGTGGTATGATCTCGGCTCACTGAAACCTCTACTTACCAGGTTCAAGGGATTCTCCTGCCTCAACTTTGCTAGTAGCTGAGATTACAGGTTTATGCCACTATGCTCAGCTAATTGTTTTTTGTATTTTTAGTAGAAATGGGGATTCATCATGTTGACCAGAGTGGTCTCGAACTCGTGGTCTCCAGTGATCTACCCGCCTGGGCCCCCCAAGGGCTGGGATTACAGTATTGAGCCACCATGCCTAGCCTATATATTGTCTTAATGTATCAAAAATATTCAATGAAATGCTGATTCTTCCTCCAAAAATCAACACCTTTTGATTAAAACCCATATGTGTTAATTTTTTTGTACAGTTACCCAAGAAAAACACTTTATAATAAACAAGAAAAATATAGGACCACATGTTATCTTAATTTTAAAGAAAATGTGTCTACGTGTACATATATAGTCACTTTGAGCATTCAACTTGGAAATTCTTCTCCTGTTAAAATTTTACAACAAATTTTGATAAAAATGAGCTACAAAAAAGTAAATGCATGAATGGTCTTTGCTACAATTTATTTTAGCAATGGCAAAAATTACTAAGAAACATGCAACTATCTCTATTAAACCACATTCTTGTCTAGGCTCTAGTTTAGAAAAATGCTTTTAAAAGACTGGGTTTACCCTGGATTGAGAGGTAAGAATGGTGATTTATTGATTTTTACTCAGAGTAAGTTATGTAATCATGTTAGTTTTCCTTTGCAGTTTAGTCACTGCCTAATCCTGCAGTTGTTTCTGTGAGCTACCTAATAGCCACTAATAAATCCTTACTGGGGTCAGGCACAATGACTCAAGCCTATAATCCCAGCACTTTGGGAGGCCGAGGAGGGCAGATCACCTGAGGTCAGCAGTTCGAGACCAGTCTGGCAAGCATGGTGAAACCCCATCTCTACTAAAAATACAAAAATTAGCCGGGTGTGGTGGCAGGGACTTGTTAGCTGAGCTACTCAGGAGGCTGAGGCAGGAGGATTGCTTGGACCCAGGAGGCACAATTGCAGTGAGCCAAGATTGCACCACTGCACTTCAGCCTAGGCGATAGACACTCTGTCTTAAAAAACAAACAGACAAAAAACATAAAATAAATAAATAAATCTGTACTGAGTGCTGGCCTGGTTGCTTTATTTGAAAACATATATAGAAAAAATAACCTCAATACACATATGAGAGAACTAGAGAGTATCTTTAGCTCCTCTCATTTTTTTTTTTCATCTTTTTTCATTTATTTTCCTACAGGTTCAGGGTCATATAGCCAACAGGGCCAAATTTAAAATAGTCCATTCCTACAGTTTGCTGAATTTAAAACTCTGTCTCCAGAGTGTACGTTTTCTAATTAGTAAATTAAAACAATGAATTTTACAGTTTAGATCAGCTTCTCACATGTTTTCCTTTTGGAAGGGTGTAGTATTACTTTCACAAAGTAAAAGTTCCCTTTGCTCCTCAAGTTAAGGCATCTGATATGGGGAAACTGATTGTGTTTCTGACTAATGATGGGAGTTAATAGTTAGAATCTTAATTGGCTTCCGCAATTTTAAAGAAAATATCTTGTTCCATCTAACTTATTCATTATTTTAATTCAAAAGAGTTTCAGAATTCAAGAAAAGAGGCATGCTATTTATTTGATACCTCTCAAAATGCTCAAACACATGTCAAATAACCCCAAGTATTTTATAGTACATACGGACAATATATATGAAGACTATATTTTTGTATGTATTCTGAGAGTATTATTATACATCAGGACATATTTGTGGATAGTCAGTAAAATAAACCTTGAATTCTTAATTCAAGGTCTGGTATTAATTTGTTTGGTTTACTAGAACTTGAGTTTCATTGTGGCCTCTGGTAAAATTGAAACTTGGATGCTAAAAATTAATTCATATTACATAAGTGAATTAATTAAAGAAGTTAAAAGTGTTAGAGGAACTGTGTCCTGTGTCATTGTGTTTTCTTCAACCATAGCCTACCATGTCCCCTGAGTGTTTTCGTGGAATACCACTTCCAGGATCCTGTTGAAGAGGCAAGTAGCAATATGACAAAACATACTTTTACTGGTTGTTATGTGTAGCCTGAGGATGTAGGTGGGTGATTAGGCTACTGAACAGGATTTCCTGAGTTCAATGAAGTTGGTAAGATTCTTACGTAGCAGAGGCCAAACATGTCAGTTGTCTGTCAGAGGCAATGTAGAATGGAAAAATGGCAATACAAATTGTCTAATTATAAAACCTTTTAAGAGAGTGTTGATGGCATCCAAAGGACATTTACTACTACATTTTTAAATCATAGGCCTGGATACCTGACTAAGGCTATGATGATAAATATTTAGAGTCCCTCTGTTAGAAATAAAGTTCAGAGTCATAAAGAAAAACAGCAAATAAAGGATTTCTCAGCAAAGCAAATTTACTTTTGCACAGAAGGGTACTTCTCATCAGGCTGGCTGCCATGAGAGCATCCTGAACAAAGGAGAGTAGAAGCTTTTATTTTTTTAAATATTTATTTATTTATTTGAGGGAGTTTCGCTCTTGTTGCGCAGGCTGAAGTACTATGACACAATCTTGGTTCACCACAACCTCCGCCTCCTGCGTTCAAGTGATTCTCCTGCCTCAGCCTCCTGAGTAGCTGGGATTACAGGCATGCACCACCATGCATGACTAACTTTTATTTTTAGTAGAGACGGGGTTTCTTCATGTTGGTCAGGCTGGTCTTGAACTCCTGACCTCAGGTGGTTCGCCCGCCTCAGCCTCCCAAAGTGCTGGGATTACAGGCTTGAGCCACCACTCCTGGCCTGAAGCTTTTACTTTTAACTCGACTCTTAACCTTGTGTCCTTTTCTCATTGGCTGGGGTTGCACTGCACAATCTAAAGTAGACTCGATTGGCTAAACATTTAAACTTCTTTAGATAAGGTGGGTGTGCAATGGGAGACAGGGGAGAAGAGGAAGAGTCATCTACAGAGGACTAGAGAGCCAGTCATTTTCAAATAAGGAATGGAATGTGAGTTGGGACTGTGGCATGTCTGGGCGTGTAGTAAAATCAGAAGAAAAGGAGAAGAAAGGTGGTGGGGGAGGTGGTACTTGGAATTAGAGAATAAGAAGTTGAGTAGGCTGAAGAGAAACCTTACCGTATCTCACACCCTCTCTTTTCCACTTGTGAACCACAAACACTGAGTGTTCTTTGAGGGAATTGGAGTCTGCATACTTCTGAGAAGCATCCTGCTATCAAGTTTAATGTATAAATATTGGTATGTTAATAAGTGAATTTTTAGTGTGAATCTGCCTCTTGGTCAATACATTGGGACCCCAAATTCATACAACGGTTAATTTTCAACTGAGCATGTAGTTGGAATAGACATTTACAAAAATGTAAAATTCATTCGTTGGTTCCATGATCCGTGGCATAAAGAAACTTTTGGTATAAAGAGCCAAGAATATGTGCTTAGAAATTCCTTATCAAACAAGCAAGCAGGCATAGTGCCCTACTCTGGGGCAATCATAATGTCAGAATCACATCCAAGATTTAAAAGTTTTAGAGTGGTTATGCTTATAATACCATCATTTAATCTACCTATTTAGATTCTGAAATAGATTGATAGGTCTTAAAAGATAAAAGTGGATTATCATAAACTTAATAAAGTGGTATTTCAAATAGCAAATTTGTCAAGTGTCAGTTCTCTTGCATACTGTAATTCAGTCTAGATAGACACTCATTATCATAATTCCATAGGACTTCAGAACGTGTCACTACAGAGAGGATACTATAAAAACATAGCCGGGCTTTCACAGTAACGTATTTGATTATAAAACAGAAGCGGTAGAGAAAAGAATTATCTTTACATAGGTCCTAAAGGAACACTTAAATTGCGTATATTCCCAAGGTGTCTATTCCTACCTCACCACTATACTTCTCATTTCACCAGAAGAAATTACTTTAGATCTGTTGACTGAAAATGAGTATAATTGATGATGGTTTACAGGCAGCTCTACTCATGGTTGTCAGCAACCAGAAAAGATAGCCCCCAGTTCAGTGGTGGCCTGAAGGAAAATGAAGAAAGATAAATTCCCGTGGGAAATTTAGTTCCATTTCATGGTCTATTTTATTTGGAAATTATAAGCACCTAAATTATTTTAAATACTAAGCTTCACTCCCATTGGGGATTTTCATAAAAATATTGATGTGACCATCTCATCAAAATTTGTTGATAGAAATAATGCTAAATATAGTTAATTTATATATTGAGTTGATGTTATACAGTGAATTGGAGGCAGTTAAATGCATGGCTTTATTTACTTTTTATGATTCCAGCAGTTATTTTAATCTTGGAATTCACTGAAAAAAATTAAAATTAACCATTATGTTTAATTTTAACAATTTTATTGAAGGTGTAGGTGAGTATAATGTTACTTTAAAGTTTTGCCATTATATGCATCATTAAAATAATCTATACTAGAAAAGATTAAATATTACTTACATCTCAGCTATGTTTTCAAGTATTTGACATTATAGCGAGAAGTGCAAGTATAATATAAACAAAAGTCAGATTATGAGGGTTAATAAAGGTATAACTTTACCTGATAAAAATATTGTAGTTTTAAAAGATTACCAGAGAACAATTGTTTTCAAAAGATGACCCACCATAGAAAAGAAGTATATCAATCCATTACTTAGTTTTAATATCATTCTCTCTTGTTCAATATAGAAAGCCATTTTTAGAATGTTAGACCAAAGAACATTCTTTCAATTCTCAACATGAAATAAAGAATGATTCGTTCTTATTAAACTTGGGTTGTTAAGACAGAATTATTCATAGTGCATTATTATAAGGCACCTCAGGGGCATTTGCAACATACAAGCAACAGAATAAACTTATTTTGCTTGCTTCTGGCTTCTGTGTTATGTTCCCATAGAAACAAATAAAAGCTTTCAAATCACTTGTTTTCGTAATTCATTCAGCCTATTTTCATAAATCACATATAAATAAGAAGTCAGATACCTTTAAACTCATGAAGAAAAATTCTTCCATAGGTTTATATAGGGCCCAGAAGGAAGGCAATCTATTTGTGCCCTTGGTGAACAATTGTTTTATTCCTTTCATATAACTCGGCTCTTACACTCATGGTGTGCTGTAAGCTCTGCAGCTAAACACAGGTTTCAGTCACTGGCACATATACTAATAGTCCATATTCAAGTGCTACATTTGGTCAAGACATAACCACAATTCAAGCAGAGAATAAAGAAAACCTCTGAGCGATGATACTGTTGTCTAGTTGTTAAGTGAGCAAGCCTTGGAGCTAGAATTTCTGAGGTTCATTCTCTCCCCACTGCCAACCAGTTTCTTTAACCCAGGCAAGTTATTTATCCTCTCAGACTTAATCTTCTCTTCTGTAAAGTAGGAAAAATAATAGCCCCTACCTCAAAAGGTTTTGGTGAGGATTCAGTGGGTTAATGTATATTAGGAAGTTGAGACAGAGATCAATACATATTAGAAGTCTGTTTGGTTTTCTATTAAATTTTGTAGAATGAGATTTAAAAGAAGAAAACCAAGCTATCATTTTAAAAATCCGTATGTGTGTCAGCATGCTATCTGAAGACCCTGATGTAAATACTGTATAATAATAAATGTATACTCTCTTATTTATGAAATTTTCTGCAAAATTTAAGAGTGTAAGTCCTTGTAGTGTCATGAGCATGCTTAGTTTAAAATGTTGCTGAATTATTCATGATAATTGAAATTGTTGATGCTTTGTTAAAATAAGAATGCATCCTAGTTTTACAGTAATCAGTACAGTTTTTGTTATTTATTAATAAGCCTCATTGAGTCAATAACTAAAACAAGGAAAATTAAATGATAGACTTGCTGCAGGTTTTATCACCCTCAAGGTTGCACCGTAATTGCAAAATATTACTATGGAGATGAGAATGATTTCACATAGGCCTGCTTTTAATGATCTGGATATGCTCTTTACTGAGAATTCTATTGGTTTTGTAGATGTCTGATTATACTCATTTTATATGCATACATATGTATATATACATGAATATTTATATATAAACAGTCGCTTATTGCTTAAGGTTGAGGATATGTTTTGAGAAATGCATCATTAGGTGGTTTCATCATTGTACAAGCATCACAGAGTATATTTACACAAACCTAGATGTCACAGTCTACTACACACCTGGGCTATATGGTAGAGCCTATTGCTCCTAGGCTACAAACCTGTACAGATTACTGTACTTAATACTATAGGAAATTGGAACACAATGCTAAACATTTGTTTATCTAAGCATATACAGTAAGAGTATGGTATTATAATCTTTAGGGACTACTGTCGTTCATGCAGCCCATCCTTGACCAAACATCATTATGTGGTGCGTGA
Source organism: Rhinopithecus bieti (assembly GCF_001698545.2). Classification (NCBI taxonomy): domain Eukaryota; kingdom Metazoa; phylum Chordata; class Mammalia; order Primates; family Cercopithecidae; genus Rhinopithecus; species Rhinopithecus bieti. The sequence goes on along the minus strand of NW_016815681.1, from coordinate 3,321 downwards.
CTGTATATACGAAGGCGCTATCTGTCCTATACATATCTTTCCCAAGAGTACATGTTTATTTAGTCTTGTGGGTACAAAGAGGGCAGCGTAATTTCAGTGGGAGGGGAGGAGGTTAATAAAGAACTCACGCTTGCCAGTGATCATTGATAAACAATATTCTAGAGTGGATAACCTTAAATACATTCTTATCTTCTCAATTACCATTGTGTGAAGTCTATCAGTACTCACAGTGTCAGTGATGCTGTACTTGGGGACACTTGGGAGGTGTTAGCATTCTGTAATAGCTGACCTCTAAGAACAATGGTCAAAGTAGGCTATATGTTGTTTTAGGGATAATTTAGAGATATCAGCTTGTGGAGAGAAAATTATTCTAGAGTCTAACTTATTCAAGTGGGGAAATAATTGGAGGATGGCTTTGAGGACTAACAGGGCTCACTGTGAATTGTGACTGGACTAGAATTCTGTCTGTCTTCTATATGCTCCCACTGGAATTTATGAGAATATTAGCTTTTACTAGTCCCTTGATATAATAATTAGTTTAGAAGTATAATTACTATTTATTTTCTATTTGTCCTATTTTATAGGCCAAGAAAAAAGGCTTTATATGTAAAATATAGTACATAGTGGCACGTTATCTTGTCTGTTCCTTTAATGAGAAAAATTGCAATATTTCACCAGTAAGTATCTTTCTTAAAGGTTTCTAGTAGATACCATTTGTGATAAGATTGTATTTGTCTATCCTAAAAGTGCTACACTGCTGGGTAATTTTACAAACATTATTTCACTTACTTGTTACAGCAATCTGTATAATTACCCATAATTTCCAGAAGAAATAAATGAGACTCCAAACGATTTGATGAACATCAAGATTATGAAGCTATTAGTGGGGTTTGAAATCAAACCAAGGTGCAAAAGTTCATGAACTTTTTCTATAATACAAAACTTCTTACTTCGTTTTTCTATTTGCTATTGTCATTCATTATTAGAATTTTAGATCTGCCCATGATGCTGCATGTACTTTAGTCCCTTGCTTCTTACTGCTTCTAGCTTTCAATAGTATTTACCATCAGTTATCTATGTTATCTAGAGATAGACACTGCCATGAAATCCTGTTCATGTCTTCTCAGGTCCTTTGAAAATTCCCTCACCCCCAACTGTATTAGTATGTTCTCAGGCTGCTGAAAAAGACATACCCCAGACTGGGTAATATATAAAGAAAAAGAGGTTTAATGGATTCACAGTTTCCATGTGGTTGGGGAGGCCTCACAATCATGGCAGAAGGTGAAAGGCGCATCTTACATGGTGGCAGACAAAAGAATGAGAACCAAAGTGAAAGGGGTTTCCCCTTATAAAACCATCAGATCTCGTGAGACTTACTCACTACCAGGAGAACAGTATGGAAAAGGCTGCCCTTGTGATTCAGTTATCTCCCACTGGGTCCTTCCCACTACATGTGGGAATTATGGGAGCTACAATTCAAGATGAAATTTGGGTGGGGACACAGCCAAACCATATCACCACCCAACAGAAACAATACTCAGGAGTAGCATCTCAGAATTGTAAAGTATATACATGCTTAGCTTCCCTAAATATTGTCAAAGTTTTATTTTCTTCACAGTCTTGTCATCAGTAGGTTGTATCCACAATATTCTGACATATTAACTTACACTTTGGTCTGATTACTTAGAAAATTTGCACGGCTATTTGGGTTATAACTTTTGTAAACTTCCTGTTCATCTCTTTGTCAGTTTTATATTGCAATATGTTTCTTGCCACTGTTCATTAACTAGGAAGTGTCAAAATTTATACCATTAATCTTCTGTCAGTTTTAGATATTTAGAAATATCTTTCACTGGTTATTTATTTATCTGTAATCTTTGGTTATGACTGTTTATAAAGACACAGTTTTTATTTTTTGTGTGTAGTCAAACTGCCTTTTTATTTTCTTGTTTGTGCTTTATAGGTCTCATTTAAGAGGTTTCTTGAGCCCTTGTTGAGAAAAAAATTCTTCCCTATTGTTTTCTATCATCTTATGCTCATTATTTCTTGCCTCTTCATGGCATTAATACATGTCAAGTGCAACATTATTTGGAATACATTGGTAACATAGCTGTACTCTTCTCTGTAGAAAGAGTTGCTATTTTTCTCAACACTACTTTCTATGTGGTACAGTCTTTCCCTATTTGTTATAAACCATTTTCTATTATCTCTCTCTCACATACAACATACATTTTCGTGCCTTCTATTTCATTATCTTAGTCAATTTTTTTGTTCTTGCACCAGTACTAAACTGTGCAAGTACTACGGTTTCTTAGTACTTTCAGTATCTGTCAGTGAAATTACCCTAAACCTCTTTTTGAAAGTTGATTTATATGTAGTTTCAAACAAGAAACTGCTACATTAAGGTGCATTGGTAAGACTGCAACACCTGCATCAGAATACTTTCACATCCAAGTTAGCATAAGATTACCAAATTGTCTCAGAATACCCACCTGGAAAACTTACTTTGATTGTATAAGTAATATGCACTATTTTGGAGACAGTAAAAAGGTTGGCTATAAAATGTAGCTATCCGTGCTGTACTTGGTATGCATTTCCATTTACTTAAATCTATTTTTGTTACTTTTTTATAATTCTAATTTTCTCTATAACAATGCTAGCTCTTTATTTTGGTTCCTAAGTATTTTAATTTTTGATGTTAATGTGAGTAATATTTCTTTTATGTAACATTTATGAGTTGACTGTTGCTGCTACAGCGAAATGCTATTGACGGCCATAAGCTGGTGTTTCGTCTAGGCACATTCATGAATTTTCTCATCTTATTATTCTCTCGTGTTCTCTTTTTAGATTGTCATATTGCATTTAAAAATTTTCTTCTCTTGTTATCCTGATGCTTCTTATACATTTTTGTTATAGTTTCATCCTTCCCCTTTAATAATCTGTTAAACATTAGAGGGAATAGTAAAGTTTCACTGATAATGTATTAAATTAAATATATTAATAGAAATTTTCCCATAGTCTTTCCATTATGTATATTATTGGCTATATCAATCAGTAATATACATTTAGCAAAATTATATACCACATATTCCTAGTATTCATAAATTAAATAGTAGTTTGTTTCATTATATTTAACAAGTTAACAAAAGTAGTTGAATAGTTTTCCACTTTTTTATTTTTTCCCCATGGTTACTTAAACTCTTATTGAGATAATGTTTACTTGTTCATCATACATTTGATAGAGTTCACCTCTAATGTCATGTACAAGAAATAAAATAACTTCAAAATATTAAAGCAATAATAAAATATTAAATTGAACTT
>NW_016815680.1:0-881 GCF_001698545.2 Rhinopithecus bieti | reverse complement strand
CAGACAAAACTAAAAGAAGCTTTCTATGAAACTGCTTTTCTGATTTGTGAATTCATCTCACAGGTTTACACAATCCTTTCCCTGGAGCATCTTGGTAGCACTGTTTTTGGAGTATCTGAGAAGGGCTGTTTTGGATCGCATTGAAACCTATGGTGACAAATGGAATATTCCCAGATAAAAACTAGATAGAACCATTATGAGAAACTGTTTTGTGATGTATGCATTCATCTCACAGTGTAGCACAATTCTTTTCTCGGAGCTGTTTGCTAAAACTATTTTTGTGGAATCTGCAAAGGGATATTCAGGAGCGCCTTAAGGAATATGGTGAAAAAGGAAATAAACTCAGATAGAAACTAGAAGGAAGCTTTCTGAGAAACTGCTTTGTGGTGTGTGAATTCATCTCACAGAGATAAATCATGCTTTTCATTAAACAGTTTAGTAACACTGTTTTTGTGGAATATGCAAAGGGATATTCGAGAGCAGATAGAGGACAATGTTGAAACAGGTAATATCTTCAAGTAAAAACTGGAGAGAAAGTTTCTGATAACTCCTTTGTGCTGTGTGCATTCATCTCATAAAGGTAAGACTTTCTGCTGAGAGAGAATTTTGGCATTACTGTTTTTGTGGTGTCTGATAAGGGATATTTGGGAGCGCATGGAAGCCGATGGCAGAAAAGGAAATATCCTGAGATAAAACTAGAAAGAAGCTGTCTGAGAAATTTCTTTGGGATGGGTGAATTCATCACACAAAATTACACGTTTGCTTTCTTTGAGTTTTTTGATAGATCTCTTTTTATGAAATCTGCAAAGGGATATTCAGGAGCTTCCAGAGGCCTATGGTGAAAAGGAAATAACTTCAGATAAAACTGGAGAGGAGCTTTC
>NW_016815679.1:0-907 GCF_001698545.2 Rhinopithecus bieti | reverse complement strand
TACATATATACGTATATGTATAATATATGTATAATTATATATTTATAATATGTATAAAATTTATATAAATTTTATTTATATATTAAAATTTTTTCTAGATAAGAGGTAGTTTACTATACACATACATTTTCTACCTTGCTTTTGCATTCAACTATGCGCCTGGAGATTACTCTAAACTGTAGATAGTAATATTTCTCATTGTTTTTCGTGGTTACATAGAACCACATTGTATGGGCACCATGGATTGTTTATTCAACCAATCTCCTTCTGATGGACATTTGACTTATTTCTAGAATTTGCTATAACAAATAGTGCTGCAATGTATAACTTCATGCATATGTATTTTTGCCACTGTATCATTGGGATAGACTTCTGAGAGAGGGATTACTAAGCCGAATACATATGTAATTTTGCTGCTATTACAAAAGTCCTTTCATAGCAGGGCTACCATTTTACATCCCAAAAACAACAATGTATGTGAGTGCCTGTTTCCTGTTTTACATGCAGAAACAGCAACATATGTGAGTGCCCTAACATTTGGGTTTTTGCTCACGTGACAGGCGAAAAATGTCTCAGTGCAGTTTAAATTTGCATTTCCCTTATTAAGAGTGAGGTCGGGCTGGGCCCGGTGGCTCACGCCTGTAATCCCAGAACTCTGGGAGGCTGAGGCTGCAGATCACTTGAGCACAGAAGTTGGAGATCAGCCTGGGCAACATGGGTGAAACCCTGTCTCTACAAAAATTACAAAACATTAGCGGGGTATGATGGTGTGCGCCTGTAGTCCCAGCTACTCAGGAGGCTGAGGTGGGAGGATTGCTTAAGCCTGGGAGGTCAAGGCTTCAGTGAGTCATGATTACACCACTGCACTCCAGCCTGAGTGACAGAATGAGTTCTTGTCTCAAAAAAA
>NW_016815678.1:0-409 GCF_001698545.2 Rhinopithecus bieti | reverse complement strand
CAAGGCATTTTAACTAAATTATCTGCTTCCCTGACTATTCCTAGGCTACACCACACCTCATTCCCGCCCTTTTCCCCAGTTCAAAGCCTCCTTTGCGTCCTCCTCTGGGATCCCTCCACCTTAACCCACTAAGTATGGGATACCTCTACTCTCTCCCTGGCAACCAATCACACGCCCATTACTATCCCATTAAAACCTAATCACTTTTACCCCGCTCAATGCCAGTGTCCCATCCCACAGCATGCTTTAAAAGGATTAAAGCCTGTTATCACTCGCTTGTACCAGCATGGCCTTTTAAAGTCTATAAACTCTCCTTAAAATTCCCCCATTTTACCTGTCCAAAAACTGGACAAGCCTTACAGGTTTGTTCAGGATCTGTGCCTTATCAACCAAACTGTCTGGGCTATCC
>NW_016815677.1:1423645-1457223 GCF_001698545.2 Rhinopithecus bieti | reverse complement strand
CCATCTCGCACCAGTTAGAATGGCGATCATTAAAAAGTCGGGAAACAACAGATGCTACAGAGGATGTGGAGAAATACTAATGCTTTTACACTGTTGGTGGGAGTGTAAATTAGTTCAATCACTGTGGAAGACAGTGTGGCGATTCCTCAGGGATCTAGAACTAGAAATACCATTTGACTCAGCAATACCATTATTGGGTATATACTATAAACCATAAACATCCCATGTTCATGGATAGGAAGAGTCAATATCTTTAAAATGGCCATACTGCTCAGAGCAATTTACAGATTCAATGCTGTTCCTATCAAACTACTAATGACATTCTTCACAGAATCAGAAAATCTATTTTAAAATTTATATGCAACAAAAAAAGAGCCTGAATAGCAAAGGCAATCCTAAATAAAGAGAGCACAGCTGGAGGTATCATGTTACCTGACTTCAAACTATACTACAGGTCTACAGTAATCAAAACAGCATGATACAGGTACAAAAACAGACAAACAGACCAATGGAGTAGAATGCCTCACACCTGAACCATCTGATCTTCAACAAAGCTGACAAAAACAAGCAATGAGGAAAGGACTACCCATCCAACAAATGGTGCTGGGATAACTGGGTAGCCATACGCAGAAGATTGAAACTGGACCCCTACCTTATACCACATACAAAAATCAACTCAAGATGGATCAAAGACTTAAATGTAAAGCTTAAAGCTATAAAAACCCTGGAAGATAAAATAAGAAATACCATTCTGGACATAGGACTTGGCAAAGATTTCGTGATGAAGATGCCAAAAGCAATTGCAACAAAAACAAAAATTGACAAATGGACCTAATTAAACTAAAGAGCTTCTTCACAGCAAAAGAAACTATCAACAGAGTAAACAGACAACCTACAGAATGGGAGAAAATAATTGCAAACTATGCATCTGAAAAGGTCTAATATCCAGACTCTATAAAGAATTTAAATTAACAAGCAAAAACCAAACAACCCTATTCAAAAGTGGGCAAAGGACACAAACAGACACTTTTCAAAAGTAGACATACATGTGGCCAACCAGTATATGAAAAGGTGCTCAACATCACTAATCACTGGAGAATGTAAATCAAAACCACAATGAGATACCATCTCATAACAGTCAGAATGAATATTATTAAAAAGTCAAAAAACAACAGATGCTGGCAAGATTGCAGAGAAAAGGGTAGCTTATTCACTGCTGGTGGAAGTGTATTCCAGTGTGGCAATTTCTCAAATAACTTAAAATAGAACTACCATTTGACCCCACAGTCCCATTATTGGGTACATACCCAGAGGAATGTAAATCATTCTACCATAAAGACACATGCATGCATATATATTCATTGCAGCACTATTCACAATAGCTACGACATGGAATCAACCTAAATGCCCATTGACAATAGACTGGATAAATAAAATGTGGTACATGTAAACCATGGGATACTATGCAACCATAAAAAGAATGAGATCATGTCCTTTGCAACAACATGGATGGAGCTGCAGGCCATTATCCTAAGCAAACTAACAAAGGAAAAGAAAACAAATACTGCATATTCTCACTTTTAAGTGGGAGCTAAACAAAGAAAACATGGATACTAGGAGGGGAACAACAGATACTGGGGCCTATTTGAGGGTAAAGTGGGGGAGCAGGGAGATGATCAGAAAAAAAAAAACTGTTGGGCACTATGCTTATTACCCTGCTGACAAAATTATCTGTAAATCAAACCCTCATGACACATAATTTACCTAAATAACAAACTTGCACATGTACCCCTGAACCTAAAAAAAATTTTTTTGAAAGTATGAATATTTTTGTAATTCTCTTTCTGCACCTCTATGGAGACTGGGCCACTGAAGACCCCAGCTTACGCTAGGGATAAACACAAAACGAGCGTAGCAGACTTTCTCTATGCCCACGAATGAATCAGTTGCTGGCTTACCTCACCCACAGATAAACTCTCTTGCTCTTCCTGTGCCTCCTTCTCCTCCTTCTCTTCCTCCAGTTTCTCCTCCTCCTCTTCCTCCTTTTCATCTTCTTCCTGTGACTCCTCCTTCTCTTCTCCTTGGCCCTTCACATTCTCCTCATTTAGGGATGGGTTTAAGGAGCTCTCTCTTTCAACCTGCATTTCTTCCAATCCCTGAATAGAGCCTTCTTTGGATTCATCCATCTCAGCATGCAGTGGAAATTTTTTCTGCTGCCCCAGCACCTCTTCAGTTATAAAGGACTCCATTTCTTGATCATTTTCTTCTTCCATCTCTTCTACTGATGTGGCAGCACTTGTCCCACTACTTATGCTTTCCTCACTTCTGCTCATGTCCTCTTTAGACGCTTGCTTCTTCCTCAGTTTCCTCATTCTCTTCTGGAAGGGTTTTTCATGTGCTTCTGTTGATGATAAACATCAAAGCACAAGGAGAGACAATTTACTGATGCTGCCTGGATTGGGCCTCCCAACCCACAAAGGCATAAAAGTAAAGTCTGGGAGAATAAGACTTGAACTGAAAAAGTGTTACCTGGTTGCCTGAATTTGAAAATGACTTCTCCAGCCAAGTTCTATAAGGAAAAAACCACAAGTCACTGAAGGACCTGCACTGTCTTTCCTCAGAGTGCCACTTTTTTTTTTTTTTTTTTGAGAGGAGTCTTGCACTGGAGTGCAGTGGCACGATCTCGGCTCACTGCAAGCTCCGCCTCCCAGGTTCACACCATTCTCCTACCTCAGCCTCCCGAGTAGCTGGGACTATAGGCGTCCGCCACCATGCCTGGCTAATTTTTTGTATTTTTAGTAGAGATGGGGTTTCACCGTGTTAACCAGGATAGTCTTGATCTCCTGACTTCATGATCCGCCCGCCTCGGCCTCCCAAAGTGCTGGGATTACAGGCATGAGCCACGGTGCCTGGTCCAGGGTGCCACTTTTAAGTGCATCTCTTTTAAGTAGAAGTACCCATCCCTCCCCTTTAATATCTGATGCAGGCCTTGACCAACTTAGTTCCCTGGGATAACTGGGTTGTTCTCAATCCAGGGAACCAGGTTTTCTTAATTCCAAGAAGGCTAGCAAACCCTTATAGCACACATGGGTAGACATGGAATAAAAGCTCATTATGATATATTTTTTGGCAGTGATCTGGAGCAAAGGACAAGAAAAATATAAACTGAGGGATGCAAACGAAGGGCAGAAATCTGCTGCATTCTGTGCTAAATGGAACAGATACAATGGGCATGATTTACATGATCTTGAGAGCCCCCTTGTAAGCCCTGCGAATTTCCTGTTTCACAGGCTCTGGGTGAAGTTTTGGATATTCTGTGTTATGGATAACAGTGTAGGCTGTGGAGTTTGCAGGTCTGGATTTGATTCCTCGCTCCTGACAAGCTAAGTGATCTTGGGCAGGTCCTCTAAACCCTATGGGGCTTATTGTTATCCTCCATGAAATGGAGATCATAATAGTGCCTATGCCTTTAACCCAGCTGACCCAAATGATATCAAAGGGCAGGCAATGAGCTCACCATCCTATAGCTTGAGCTTCCCCTTCAACCTAGGTGGCAGAGGGAGCATCTAGTAGCAATCTAAACAGGAATCTCTTCTGGGAGGAGAGATTCTCAGGGAAGCAGACAGGTGTCCTGTATACGTGGGAAACCTTTGGCCAGGTTCAGTGCCAACCACAAGCATTTCCATTCAGGCCAGGCAGGACTATGGCTGGTGTGCAGGAAAAGAGCCAAGCACTGGGGGATTCAAACCAGGGAATCCCAGGTATTCATGCATTTACCCAGAGAGCATTTATTGTGTCTGAATTATGTGCAAGATCCTTGTGCTAATGGTAATCAAAGTTGAATAAAAATTAAGGCATACTTGCCCTTTAAGAAATACATTATAGTTGGGTGCTCCAGACTCCTGTATTTGACAGCAACCAAGCAAAAAATAGTTCAGAGCCCTGAGAGGTGGCAGGGGCTGAGCAAGGTGAGATGAGGGGTCAGGCAGAATGAGTGGGAGCCTTTCTCTTGGTAGTGAACTGGAGGTATGGGTGGGTTTGGGATATGTGGAGACAGAGGGGCCCCAGCAGAGGGAGCATCATGAGGAAGGGCAGCAGGCAGGGGGCACATGCCAGAAAAGGGATGAGTCTGCTGGACCAGGGAGAGTCAAGGTGGAAAGCAGAGAGAGTGGGCCCTTTGTGTTTATCTAGGGACTGTAAGTTGGATCTGGTGGGGGCTGCACAGTTGGGGAGGGATTTTGCAGGACAGTAGGTGGGTCAAAGCTATATTTTAGGAGAATTATGTGGCAGTGGTAGGTATGATAAATGGAATTCCAAGCGCCATATAAATTAACCTTTTCATTATAAGTCCATTCAGGTTTGAGCCCTGATTTCTGAACCCTTCAGCCTCTTTTATACTGAGAAAGAGATGGTCTCTTTAGAGATTTTCAGCTTCTTTCTTCTTGCATTGATTTGAACTCTGCAGGGTTAGGGATGGCTTTCAAAGTCTAGCCAGATCATAACAAGAAGTCAGCCTCTCCCTTAGTTTCTTCATGAGTGAATGGGTGTATCATTGCCCTCTCCATACCTGTTCAAAGATTTCACGCACAAAGAAGTATTGGCTGAGGTTGGAGCTGTAGGAGTTGAGTTCTTTCAGTATGATTGCTGGGTACTCCATCACTTCCTTTGTCAGGAGGGTGTGAAAACATTCATACCTGGGAGGTAAGTAGGTAAGACAGGAGACCCCAGCCAGGGAACACACCCATGACCCCAAGGAGATGGGCTGCAATCTGGCACATAGCTCTGTGTAGAGCTGCTGTGTGGCTGCTCTTTTCTAGCAGCAGTCCTTGGCTATGCTATTTTTCTGATCATACAAGAAATACACACTTTTTGTAGAAAGTTTGGAAAACACATACAAGAGACTTTTCTGCTTGTAACATGAACTCCCTTTCCCTGTCCAGGGTCCTAACCCTGTCTTTGGTCTTAACGCTGTCCTTGAACTTGATGATACCTACATTATTCCATCAAACTCCCAAATGCCCCAAGGTCCAGACTTCTGTTTCTCAGATAGGAGACCAAGGCTCATGGGGTTACTTATTTGCCTAAAGTAATCAGAATTGCCTTCTGAATCAAAGTACTGCAATCAATTGGCAGTGTCATTCCATTTCTGTGAACAATCCTTATAGAATCAGTTGTACAAAGTCACAAAGATGGAAGAAAGTTCACAGAGAACAGCTTGCCATATTGAGAAATTGGAACCAACAGAAAACAGCTAATCAATTGAGGGATTGCTAAACCATTATGAAGTATCTATATTAATGAATGCTACATGGCATTTAAAAATGGAAGTATATCTGTAGTTATAGAACAATTTGCATAGTATAATCCAACCTTTATTTTTAAAACACTATATATGTGTATATATTCATATATATAAATGTATATGTCCATAAAAAAGGAAAAGTGGGCAGGAATGAGGGAAAAAAATCTCTATATGTTTGCAGTGGTTAACTTCTTTTTCCTCCTTTAACAAGAATGTACATGTTTAAATTTTCTTTTTTTTTTTTTTTTTTTTTTAGAGAGATAGAGTCTCACTCTGTCACCCAGGCTGAAGGGCAATGGCATGATCTCCGCTCACTGCAACCTCCGTCTCCTGGGTTCAAGTGATTCTTCTGCCTCAGCCTCCCGAGTAGCTGGGATTACAGGCACCTGCCACCACGCCTGGCTAATTCTTGTATTTTTAATAGAGGTGGGGTTTCACCATGTTGGTCAGGCTGGTCTTGAACTCCTGTCCTCAGGTGATCCACCTACATCTTTAAATTTTTAAAAGAAGGCCCCATGTTCTTGAACTGAAGCCACATTGCTTTGAAACCTCCCTCCACAAACTTTTAAAAATTCTCCCTGGAAGCTTCTTTACTGGCTGAGAGCAGAGCTGCAGAGGGCCACAATGCTTTCTAAGCTGAGAGGCACAATTTTCATCTTAAGCCTGCCGGTAGGCTCCTGGGCTCTTGGGCAGGCTGCCCTTGACCTTGAAGATGAATTCCTGACCATCCCGTCCTGTCTTTTGGAGTCTGGTTGGCCTACCTGGATTTCATGTTCTTCAGATAATCTTTGACCTTTTCCAGGTGAAACGCCAGTGTTTCTTTGTCACTCTGCTGCCTCAGTTGGTCCAAGAGCCTATCAAGATGGGCCTCCTGGACCTGGAAGCCACCCCCAAAACAAGAGAAGCAGATGTGACTTCCAGTGCTCACAGAGTGTAAGTGACCTGCAGGGACCCTGCTGCTGGAACTGAGGCCCAGGTGCCTCAGCAGATCCAGGACTTCCTTTCTACAAATGGGGCACCTAATCTGCCACTGCCCTCCCTCTCTCCACTATGGGCCTCTAGACTTTTCTCTGCCTGCAATGTTCTTCCCTGCCTACATCATACCCACCGGGGGAACCAGCTTAGATGGGACCCCCTGAAGACAGGGCCCTCACACCCACCCACCTGGTCAGGCCTGCACTACACCTGCTCCTCGCTCTCCTTCTCACCAATCGTGCTTGAAATCAGAAGCTGAGTTTGTCCCCCCACCTCCCAGACTGTGTGAGAGCAGGCAGAGCAGGGGCCAGCTGACCTCCTATGCAGGCAGGAGATTGCCCCAGTTATAGAGCGTTGAAATGACTCCCAACATGTGCACAGTTTGCTATGTGATTGACACGTTTGTCTGTAATAAGAACTTGGGGTGTCTTCCCCTTTTTTTTTTCAGAATATGATGTCTTATCAGATCCCATATATGAGAACTTGCAGCTATTCCCCCCTTCACCTTGGGAATGTGATGTCACCCTTATCAATCCCCCATATGTGAGTTGCTGACCTTAACTACTGGACTTCAAAATACTCAAGAGTTTGACACTTCGAGAGCTTAGGCTGAGGCAGGTTTCACTCTGTCAGTGGCTTCTTTGAACGAGAGAGAGCTCAGGCTGTGACAGGCACTGGGGCTATGAAGCCACACCACCAGCATCGGCACTACCCTCTGGCTTCCAGGGACCTATGTGCCATCACAGATGTCCACTGTGTTAAATTGCAAGCCAGTTTCTCCGGAGAAACGGCATATAGAAAGGCACACCTGAAGCTTTTATTAGACTTTACTTCCCATGGGAGCCTGCTTCCATCCTAATTGAACAACTAGACTTTAATAGATGTGCAGCTTACAAAGTGCCTAATGTACCTTGTTTACTCCCTGTGGATGTATTCCTTTTGAGGTTGGTTCACGTTATTCTCCCCCTCTTTAAGCATTGTGAACCTATGAAAAAATTCTCTTTGAATGGCAATGAAGTGTGTGATTTTGTGATACCATCCTTTAATCATCTCCTTATTTGAACCATCTGACTGTCTCTCATGCAAGCTCTTAAGAGACACATTTGGTTCCAGATTTCTGCTACTCCCATCTGATCCCATGACCAACATGAGCCTTAATGTCCCCATCTGCGCAAATTTCATAGCTAAAGGTTCTCCATTTGGGTCAAGGATCTGTTTGAGTTCATTGCTGTTTGTGGTGTGAAAAATGGAGCCCTGGGTGTGGGCCTCACCTGGCTCTCCAGGCTGTGCTTCTGCTGGTGCTGCTCCATCCTCTTCTCCAGCTCCAGCTCCTGCACCAACAGCTCGTTCTGGTGTGCCTCCCACAGTTGTACTGCCTCCTGGAAGTACCTGAAGAGGTTCGAACTCTGCCACTCTGTCTGATCTGCCAGGGTCTCGAAGGATTTCTGCAGCGGCAGAGCCCAGAGAAGGGACTTGAGGGCTGACAGTCCCAGGGCCAGGAAGAGGGCCCACCTGTGGGACCCCCTGTCTCTAATGACTGAACAGCATTGCCCAGACACCATCCCTCAAGGTCAACTTCTAGGCTACACCAGGGCTCTTGGTCCTCCCTCCCTGGGACAGCGTTTTGGGTCTGCCCAAGGCCCTGCTCTTAGTCTTGTTGACCCTCAAGTCCCATCTCTAGACATATCCTATGCTCCACAAAAGTCTCTGACAGGAAGAAGATGGAGTGTGGGCCATTCCTAAAAAACAGGCTGGGCACTCAGAAGGCCACAGCAACGCTGGCCTGGGCATCTTTCCTTCTCTGGAGTTCCCTTACTCATGGCATCTGGGCCAAACACCACACCTGCTGTGACATCCTCACACACCACCCACCTTTTTAAAAAGGCATGTGTCTTATGCCCTCATCTGGGTGAGGGCTGGGCAAGCTGCTGCCTGTGGACTAAATTTTGCCCTCCACCTGTTTCTGTTTGATCCTGTGAGCTACACACAGATATTTCAGTTTTAAAGTGGCTGGAAAATAATCAAAAGAAGATATTTAATGAGATGAAAATGACATACAATTCCAATTTCAGTGTCTGTCAATAAAGTTATTGGAACACACCCATGTCATTTGTTTCTGCATTGCCTAGGGCTGCTTTTGTGTGGCACTGGTGGAGTTGACAAGGTGCGTCAGAGACCTGATGGCCCATAGAGCCTAAAATAAGTCACCATCTGGCCCTTCACAGAAAACATGAGCCAATCCCGGTTCAAGATACCACGTGTCTTGGGCTGAGGGCTTATTGTGCCTCCACAGCCCTTCAGTGCCCAGGGTCAGCAATGGCCGGGCAGTGCTCATGGCCTGGAGTTCTGTGCAGCACCCATGTCAGTGGGTGGCTGGGAGGAGTCGGGTGGGTGAGCTTGCAGTGGCCAGCATAAGGGGGCTGCTCTGAGAGGGTCTGACAAGGGTGAGTGGACACACTAGGAACATGCAAGTTGGAGCTCTTGGGCTCTTCTTACAGCCAGCACCCTGCGGACCCCCAACCCCACCTCAGCTCCCCAGTGGAACAGTCCCCAGCACGCACGTCCAAGAGCTCCAGGTCCTCCTCCACCTTGCCCTGGAGTGCTCCCACCATCTGGAAGAAGAACTGGTTCACCAAGGTCTCTGCCTCCTCCTCAGTGAAGGCTTTCCAGTCCAGCAGCTGCTTCTGGAGTGTGCGGGACAAGGCAGAGCCTGGTTTAGGACTGAGGTCCCCACAGGCATCAACTGCATCCTACAGGCCTCAGTGTTGCTCAAGTCAGACCTGAGCTCCAGGTGAAGGGCCTGCACCCCATGAATTCTGTTCCCCTTCGGGTCTGGAGGGCTGGGTGCAAATTGGCTGGAAAGGCATGCAGGAGCTCTTGTGAGGCTCCCCAAGGGGGACCCTCAGCTCGAACACACTTCACAACAGTTAAGCTTTGGGGGTGGAGGTGTTGCTTACAATCTTACCAAGGAGGCAGGAAGGGACATTCTGACTCTATAGTTCCCCTATCCTAGAGAACAAGTCACAGTTGTGCTTGGGTTTGGGAGTGAGTTTACTGTCTCACTCTGTTATGCAGTGGACAGGGTGGAGGGGAAAGTGGGGCCAGGCCTATCTATAAAGGGGGCGCATTGCAATAACCCCCAGGACACAATCTCCATTCATAAACAACGCCCAGTGCTATGCATGACATAGAGTCAAGTGTGAAGTCTGAGGTGATCTGAGAGTACACACTTCACCTTACATGGGCTTCCTGGAGGAGGTGATGGGCTAAAACCTGAGAGATGGCAGGGATAGCTGGGGAGGGGATCTGGGCAGAAGGAACAGCTGCAGAATGCCCAGAGGCCAGTGAGCACCAGGCATTGGGGCTAGGAAGCCACTCCATTTTCTTCTGTGAGGAAGAAAAGCCTGGATGGAGGCTAAAGGGTGTGTGGGAGTGAGGTGGGAACATAGCTGGGGAGGGGAAGGTAGTGGGGATGGGGCCAGGGAAGGCACTTCAGGTCCCACCCAGGCATTCCTCTTCTCAGGCCTGCAGGAAGGGTACCCACCTTACAATTCTGCACAAGCATCAGGCACTCCTGCCATGTCTTCTCATACAGCAGGCGGACCCGCATCATGCAGTCCACATGGTAGGTGTCTCCATGGGCAGAAAACAAAGCAAATCAGTCCATAAGGAAGAGAGGATTAGAAAGGGGAGTGTCCCCTCTGCAAAGGAGCAAAGTGCCTCCACAGCAACATTTATTTAGGTGAATATCAGTGGTTCCGATTCAGATCAGGGGCTGGTGTCCCCTTACAAAGGCCCTGACACCCCAAGATAAGGATCTCAAATGAAGAGCTTGTCATTATCTGTTCTGAATCCATTCTGGCCTGACTCTTGACTCGGTTTCAGGGCTGGTGAAATTCCTTTTGAGAAGCTGCACCAAGTTGTAAACCAGTAATGAGAGTGGAGATCAATGAGCATTTACTGATCCTATCTGTGTTCATCCCTGAAAAACTGAAGGCGCTAGCAGAATGCGCGGAAGCCAGCTTTTTTATTTATTTTCTCTATTTCTCCTCCCTTCAGTTTCCCAGCTTATAATAAACTCAGTGTGACTCTGATGTCTAGGATAAGCAACTCTGGTTTAGTGCTGTTGGCAATTTCTAGAAACTGAAAGACCACACAGAGATTTTGTGGTGGTTTTTCTTTGTACAGGGCTGGGGAGGAGGGCAGGGGGATGGCAGCTGGGTGTAGATTTAGGATATCTGGGAGGGTTGACAGATGCTAGAACTGATGAGAAGAAACTCTAAATCTGCTTCTTCCTGTCCCCAGGCTTGTTCCTAGGCCAAGGTGTCCACACCCTTCTGTGAGGCCGCTTTGATGGGCTCTCCCAGGTCCCCCTGCTTCCACTCCTGCATCCCTCTGGGCCATTTGCCCCCCGACATCATCACCCCCAGCTCAGAACCTTCCACTGAGTTCCCACTGCCCTCACGATAAAGCCCAGACTTCCACGTGCAGCCCATGTGGCCAGGAGAGTCCGGCTGCTTTGCATCTTCCAACCTCCCCTCCCTGTTTCCAAAGGCCCCAGTCCTGTCTTGCCTCCAGGGTGCCCTACACTGTATCCCTGCCTGGAATGCTTCCTCCCTCTTGGCCTGGCTGACTCTTACCTCCCTTACAGTTCTCAACCACATGATCATTTCCTTGTCAATGTCTTCCATGACCCTGAACCAGCTGTGTCCCTGACTATGGCTCCCACGGCTGGGGACCTGTCCATTCCCTGCTTGCTCTGACCTCTGCTCTGGACTGGAAGTGCCTGAGGGCAGAGCCAGCTACTGAATGCGAGGGCTCAGGACAATGCCTGTCTGTAGGAGGCACTGAATGAATGGTAGCCATTGCTATTATTTAGAGTCTTGAGGCTCATACAGAAACACCCTTCGTATTATAAACCTGAGAGCCCTAGAAGCAATGGTGTGTACTACTAGCTGAAGCACCCAAGCTAAGTCCAGCTATGACACTTCATTGGCTGTGTGACCTTGGGCAGGATACTTCACCTCTCTGTGCCACTAAACCCTTCTCTTACTACAAGAGGACAATGATACCACTGACCTCACTAGGTTGCTATGATCCTCTAAGGAGATGAAAAATTTATTACTTATCTTCTAGAGCAAGTTGTGTCAAACCTTTTCTATAGAGGGCTAGAGAGTAAACTGTTTTAGCTTTGCAGTCATACAGTCTCTGTTGTAACTACAGATGTTCCTTTATTTACAATGGGGTTACGTCCTAATAAACCCACCGTAAGTTGAAAATATTTTCAGCTGAAAATGCATTTAATATACCTAACCTACCGAACATCATTGCTTAGCCTAGTCTATCTTAAATGTGCTCAGAAAACATACATGAGCCTACAGTTTGGCGAAATCATCTGGCAACAGAGTACACTAGTTTACCCTCACGATCACAGGGCTGACTGGGAGCTGCAGCTTGTCACCGTTGCCCAGCATTGCCAGGAAGTATCACACCACGTATCCAGGCACCACAGCCCCCAAGAAAAGAGCAAAATTCAAAATCTGAAGTACAGTTTCTGCTGAATGTGTACCACTTTCACACTACTGTAAAGTCAAAAAGTCCTAAGTTGAACCACCCCAAGTCAGCGGCCATCTGCATTCACCTCTGCCATTTAGAGTGAAAGCAGCTAGACAATACGTCAACAAATGAGGCAGTTGGGGGGTCTAACAACACTTAGTTCCAAAACCAGCAGTCAGCACACAGTTTACAGCCTGACTGCCCTTATTATAGAGCATTTTGAAACATCACCATTTGTGATTGAGGACTCTGTGTAAGCCAGGCACTGGACTACCACTGGCCATCCACCCCACAAGCAGGGACCATTATTACTCTTCTTGCCATCCCTATTTTACAGAGGAGGACATTGAGGCCACCGGAGGCCCTGATTTTCCCAAGGTCACACAGCCAGGGAGGAGCAGAGCTGGGCATCAAGACCATGTGCTCCACCTCACACTCTTGGGGCATGCTCCTGGGCCTTTCTCAAGGAGGGCATCAGAGCCATCTCTCTGTCTCCATGCTTGGGTCAGGGGTCAGGGGTCAGAGGGTGTGGCTAGTGTAGCTGCAGGCTGGGCAGTGAGGAAGGGAGGTCTTGGGAAAGGAGGAGGGGCCTTTTAAGCTCTCAGAGCTCACTCTTCCTGCCACACCCCCATCCCTCCTCCCCATGATGGTCGCACCACTCACTTGAATGACCTTCAGCAAAGCGACTGCTTGAACAGAGTTCTGGAGAAATGCAGGTGGAGTCCTGCAGACATCACTCACCTAGCTCCTTGTTCGTGGAGTTGAGGGAAGAATGCCACTCAGTCAGCTGAGTTTTGCTGTAATTGGGGGGCAGGAGGTCACTGGGAAGGAAGATACGGCAAGTAAGCCACACAGGAACAAAAGTTTACTAACCAAAATGGGTAGCATCTTCAAGAAACATAGCTCCAGAAAATCGTCAATTTAAATACTGAAGAACAAAGGGAACTGCTGGGGATTTCCTGGTGCTCAAACACGACCTGGTTGAAAGGTCTTTTAATTAACAAATTCTAAGAAACAAACTTGTTACTTAGAAAAGAAAAGAACATAATTTTTCCAGTGGAAAAAACAAACTGTTCCCAACCCTTGACCAAGGAAGCCTCCTTCTGGGACTTAATCTGAGATGGTATTATAGAATGCATGTAAAGTTTATGTATTAAGATGTTCACTTAACAATGCTGTTCATAAACACACATGATGATTAAAAAACCTTCACATCAACAGTAGAAAACTGCCGAAATAAAGTACAGCAAATGTTCTTCTGAAGTCATTAAATATAGTGTCATAAAAAAGAATGAGATCATGGCCTTTGCAGCAGCATGGATGGAGCTGGAGGCTGTTCTCCTACATGAACTAACACAGGAACAGGAAACCAAATACCGCAGGTTCTCACAAGTGGGAGCTAAACTTTGAATACATATGGGCATAAAGAAGAAAACAGACACCAGGGCCTACTTGAGGGTGGAGGGTGGAAGGAGAGAGAGAATGGAGAAGCTACTTATCTTGTACTATGCTTATTACCTGGGTGACAGAATAATCTGTACACCAAAACCCCACAACACGCGATTTGCCTATGTAACAAACCTGCACATGTACCCCGAAACTAAAATAAAAGTTGAGAAAAAGACACCGAATTCTTTTTAAAATTTTTGTTTTTAAGTTCCAGGGTACATGTGCAGGATGTGCAGGTTTGTTACATAGGTAAACGTGTGCCACGGTGATTTGCTGCACCTGTTAACCCATCACCTAAGTATTAAGCCCAGCATGCATTAGCTATTTTTCCTAATGCACTCCTTCCCCCTACCTCACCCCCAACAGGCCCCAGTGTGTGTTGTTTCCTTCCCTGTGTCCATGTGTTCTCATTGTTCAGCTCCCACTTTTAAGTGAGAACACGCGGCATTTGCTTTTCTGTTCCTGTGTTAGTTTGCTGAGGATAATGGCTTCCAGCTTCATCCATGACCCTACAAAGGACATGATCTCATTTTTTAATGGTTGCATCATATTTCATGGCATATATGTACCACATTTTCTCTATCTGATTAGACATCTAAGTTAAAAAATAGTGTGGCAGATTAAAAAATGGTCAGCTTCCTCCCATGGGGGAGGTGGAGTCTATTTCTCCAGTCCTGTAATCTGGGTGTGGCTATGTAACTGGCCTTAGCCAATGGGACATTAGCAAATACAACCTAGCAGAGGCTTGGGAAGGGCTGTGCAAGGGTTTGTCCTCTCCTGCTGCAGGGACCTTCTGCCACCCACTGTGCGTAGGATCCCAGGTTGGCCTCCTGGAAGCTAAGAAAGTATATGGAGAGAGGACCCAGCTGACCCAGCAGAGACTCTAGACACACAGGTGAGGCCATCCTAGACCTTCCAGCCCTGGCCAAGCCAGCCCACACCCAGCTGACTTACAGAATTATGAGAAACTAGACATGCTTGTTGTTTAAAGATGCTAAAAATTGGATGATGTTTAATGGTGTGGAAGAGGTGTACTGCTAGAGGGATCATATGATTTATTGTCTAAATCAGGACATTTTTGACAGTGAAAGAGGTCACTATGAATGATTATGCCAGAACAAGATGTGTCACCCAGTATGGTCTTGGGCAAACAGGGATTCAGGTAACCCTACTCATAACTGGACAGTAAAGAGCAAAAGGTAGGTACAAGAGTATGCATAGCACGATCTCAACTCTAAGCACTACACTAAATGTAATGTGGTCTCCTGGAACAGAAGAAGGACACCAGTGGAAAAACAGGTGAAATGCAGATGAAGTCTGGTGTTTAGTTAACAGAAATGCATCAAAATGAATTTGTCACTTTTGATGAATGTCCAGTGGTATATAGAATGGCAGCATTAAGGGAAACTGGGTGAAGAGTTAGGGTTAGGAATTCTGTGTGCTATCTTTGTAACTTTTCTAGAAATTGAACATAACTCCAAAATACAAATTTTATTTTTTGAAAAAAAAAAAAAACTTTTAAAAATCATATGCACATATACTTATTGGGGCCAAGAAAACTCATGGGAATTCTCCCAGGTGTTTGGATATCTCCCTGTCAAGGCCTTGGGGAATGTTAGCTAGACTTTCCCCTCTGCCATCACTACCACATGCTCCCAGCAGACCCTGCGTTTGAGTAGCAAGGATCCCCACCAAGTTTCTGGAGATTAGGGGGTTCCAGAAGAAGGGCCTGAAACCTGTGGGCCAGGATGGGGTGTGGGATCCCCACACTGCCCTATGAGGCAGTCCCCTTGGGACAGCTCCTCGAGCTTGATTAGAAGGCTCTTCACTGCCTGACAGGTCAGGGAGGAAGAGAGGGTCATCTACACAGTGGGTTTTCTGGGTGCTGTCAAGGCCCCAAGACCCAGCCTTCTCTACTGATGTTCACTTGAATCTATGACCAAGGTTTTGCAACTTTATCTTTAGACCTGTGTGCTCCAGACTTCTGGATGCCAGAATTGTGTCCTGACCTCACCTCTCTACATACTTCCACTGCAAAGGAGTTTCGTGGTCCTGCCAACACCCACTCTCCCCTTGATTTGCAGAGTTGTCCCACCTTCCTCCAGGCCAGGTCCAATGGCCTGCCCGCTCCCCCTGTAGACACTGCCATTGCATAGTGTCTCCAAGCTGTGGCCAGAAACGTCTATGGGTACATTGTTTTCTCCCTGTGTTTGATCCTGTCCCTCTCTTCCATTCAGACAGGTGACCAGCCAACCCACATTGACATCCTGTGAGAGGGATGTGGCAGGGCAGCCCAGAAATTTTTCTGACTTTCATTCTCAAAAGCCTAATTTCTTGGGAGAGTCTAGTGCATTGGTGAGAAGGTGTTTGCGGCAGCAGGCTAAGAGCCCAGGGGACCAGGTATTTCCTCAACCCCTATACAAAGAGGCTGTGGGGGAAACACAAACAGAACAGGACACGCAGCTGCCTGGCAGTGGCAGCCTGGATTCTGCTTCCTGGTGGCACTATGGGAGCATCTGCAAGACCTAGGGCCCTGGAGGGAAACCACTGCCTGTGTGTGAAGACTCAGGGGCTCAGAGCAGCCTCCTTGAGGAGGTTCCTATGTCCACTTGTCTGGAGGCAGTAGGAGCCCAGTGGCATTGGGGTGAACTATAACTGAGAACCAGACATCCCAACAGCAGCCCTGGCATTGCATGAAATTCTAGAACTTTGCCTCAAGGGATATGACTCCCAGAAAGATCAAGTTCTATCCAACTTAAAGAACAGGGGCTCAGAGTTGGAAATAAGTTGAATTATAGAAAAGAACACAAGTACTTTCCCTGTTCTGAGATGTATATCCATTTTGTTAATTTTATACCTGGATCAAAATGTAACTGTCCAAAATGTCAAACACAAGGAGAAAAACTGGGCCAGGTGCAGTGGCACACACCTGTAATCCCAGCACTTTGGGAGACCGAAATGGATGGATTGCTTGCGCTCAGGAGTTCGAGGCCATCCTGGCCAACATGAAGAAAGCCCACGTCTACTAAAACTTCAAAAATTAACTGGGCGTGGTGGCTTATGGCTGTAGTCCCAGTTACTCTGGAGGCTGAGATGGGAGGATCACTTAAGCCAGGAGGCAGAGGTTACAGTGAGCCGAGAGTGCACCACTGCACTCCAGCCTAGGCAACGGAGTGAGACCCTGTCTCAAAAAAAGAAATTAACTGTCCATGGGGTAGGAGGCGCCTGCCTAGGGGCAGGCCCTCTAGCTCAAGCCATGTGGAGCCTTACTAGTCTTTTACATCCTAGGAGAAGTTAGGACCTGGGGGTGTGGAGATGAGAAGAATCTGTGTCCCAGGTTACTAGAGAGCATTTCCACAACACATGGTACCTCCACTTTGCAGTACCAGGCAAGCTCCATCCTGCTTCTGAGAGTGAAGGCTACGAACTCCCTGGACAGTGGATTCCAGGATCTATAACACTCAGTGGGCACCCCACTGAATAGCTTTCTCATGAAATTGAAATCAGGGCTGGGTGGACCCACATCTGAGAAGAGCTTCCACAGCCTCTGACAGGTGCCTCCAGCCTCCAGTGTCAGATGCCTGATACACACCTCCAAACTGCAAAGCTCATGGAGCCAGTCCGCTCCCCAGTGCCCTCAGAAAAAGGTCCAAACCCCTCCACCTGGCCACAGGCCTTGCGTGCTCCGATCTGTGCCTCCTCCTCCCTCACCCCCGTTCATTGCTTCTTTCAAGCTGTTTGGCAGCTACACTAAGCTTCTTACTGCAACAAATGGGCCATGCCCTTTCTTGTGAGTGGGGCTGAAATAGCCTAGGTGGCCAGCCTAGGTGGCCAGCCCAGGGCCAGAGAGCTGGGAGTTGGCCTAGTCTGAAGGATGCCTTGGGGGACAGGTTGTAGGCCACTTCTGCCTCCCCCACTGAACCCCAAGAAGCACCCCTCCCGGGCCACCCCTCCTGCCCATACCAGATGGTGCAGAGGTGCTTCAGCCGCTTTTGCTGCAGGACGTTCTGGGTCTTCAGCATGACCTCTAGCTCCTTCACCACAGCCAGGGGAGTATGGATACTCTCACTGGCCATGAACTCACTGGTGGTCAGACATTTTGGCATCATAAAGGGGAGAGGAGGAGCAGGGCAGGAGTGAGAGAGGAAAAGAGAACCATGGTGAGAGCATTCAGAGCCCCAGCACTCCTTCCCTAACACCACCCCCAACCCCTTCCTCCCCAGCCTTTGCCTCTCCTCTAGGACCCTAAAGAAAGGAGAGAGGGTGGGAGGGAGAAATGGGGGAGGGAGAAATGGAGGAAAGAATGGAGCGATGGGTCAGTGGAGCTCTGGCACCAACAGCATGAGACCAGCAGGCTCAGATTTGGGGGGTCCTGACCGCCTCCTGCCTGCTCTGTAACTTTGGTCAAGTCCTTCTCCTACTCTGAGCCACAGTTCCTTCTTCTATAAAATGGAACTCATGATGGTGCCTTTCTCATTGGCACTTGTGGGCACTCAGTAAAATGATGCAAGCAAGGCCCCTAGCACTGTGCTTGGCTCATGGGAAATGCCCAGTAAACGGCAGCCATTGCTATCACTGTTGATGATGTTTGGCATTTATAACAGCTTCCCAGTGCCAGGCCCAGATAGGCACTTTCCATGTAGTATCTGGTTGGATCACTGAAACTCTATCACGGTCCGTTAAGATGCCTGTTTTGCATAGGAAGAGACAGATTCCGAATGTTCAAGGGCTTGGTCAAGGTCACATGGAAAGGCAAGATGGAGGTAGGCCTTCGTACGCTTTTCCTTCATCCACAGCAAAAGTGCCACTTGGCAGAGGAAGCACGGAGAAGGGACCTCTTTTCACGCCCCTCCCATGGGAGGGAGGAAACACGCTCCCCAAGTGGGAAGTGCTTGCCTGAAGGATGTCCATTCGTTCACCCCAGTGTCCACAGGGTTATGAGTGATAACAAAGAGTGGAAATTATACAGATAATCGGATGAATGTTTTCCAGCTGTATGGAGCTCAGAGAATGGTCATGAAGCAAAGTTCATGAATAAAATATGAAACCGCATATACTGTACGGATCTAAAAGAGCCTGGGAGAAAATATACCAAAATATTTGCTGTGCTTCTCACTGTGGGGAGAGATTAGTGGTGATTTTTAATTTATTCTTTATACCTTTATCTGTTTTTTACCTTTAAAAGAGCAGAGAGAAACAGCAGCATTTTTAAGTAATGGCAAAAAGCGAGGGAGAATGCCACCCCTAGCATCTGCCAGCCCCTGGTGGGCTGGAGAAGGAGCTGTATGTGGTGTGGGTGGCGCTGACCTGAAACTTTGCAGCAGGGCCTCCTTCTTGAGATCCTTCCAGGTGTCCACCAAGCCCTGCCAGCGGTGGCGGATGTCCAGCTCCTGCTGCAGGGTGGACTCCATCAGGTTGACGAACAGCTGGGCGAGGGCCTTCCGGTTGCCCAGCAGGGCATAGTTCATGACCTGTGGTCACAGATGGACAGGGCTCTAGATAGGACAGGGTCTCTCTTGGGTCAGGGCAAGTCTCAGAGAGGAGCAGCAGGAGGCTGGAGAGGGCTGAGTGCAGTGGTCGCAGGGCCTGAGGGGGACTGAGGGGTCAGATGGCACTCAAGGAAGCTTCCTGGCACTGAGTAGCCATGGACAAGGGTCTTCCTTGAAGGTTTAACCATAGACCCTGACTGCATGAGCTTCCTATCAGCTCCAAGGTCACTTCAGATGTTTGTTAAAGAAGGTGAAAGGAGGTAGGCACTCAGTGAGCTCTAAGTGGTTACTCTTTTTTATAAATTTCTTCCAAAAGCGGAGTGCTTGTGCCATCAGGGACGAGCCACATACGCTTGTTAGGAGAACCGAGACCCAATGGCAAAATGAGGCCAGAGCTAGAACATTCTTCAGCAGTCCTCCCGTGGCTTCTCAATTGGGCACCCTTGGCATGGGCATGGGGATGATCCTCCACTGCATGGCACTGTTTTGCCCTTTAGCATCCTTGCCCCTGCTTAGATGAGAGTAACTTCCCCCATCCTCCCTGGTTCCAAATGCCTCCACACATTTCCCAAAGCCCTCCAGGGAGGTGGCAGTATGCTGGGGCAGTGGGTGAGAACCCTGCCAAGCTCAGAGGCTAGAAATTCCAGTAATGCTTTTCAGTGGAGCCTGAGGCTTGATGTCAGCTGTACTTCCTAGCTGGGTGGCACTGGCAAGTATTTCCTCAACCTACAGATCCACAGCCATAAGATGGGGTTCATGCTATTTATAGCATAGGGATTTTGTGACAATACATGAGAAAAACACAGGTAGAGCAAGCAGCAAATGCAAGTTGTAATAATGAGTGAAGCATAGGGAAGGGAAGCAGTGAAACACATCCGGGACACTGAAATCCTTGACTCTCCTATTGGATAAAACGTGCACAACTTAGGAGCCCTCCCTGATCTCAGAAGACAGCTACCACAGCTGGACCCTCTTTCATTATCCTCCCAACAAGTCCTGACAGGTATTACAGGCAGTCCCCAACTTACGATGGCTTGACATGATTTTTCAACTTTACGATGGGTTTATGAAGGTGTTAAATGCATTTTTGACTTTCTATACTTTTTACTTATGATGAGTATATTGGGATGTGACCCCATCGTAAGTGGAGGAACATCCATATTATCTTCATTTAATGACTCAGCAAGCTCCAGGCTCAGGGGCTGAGTCATTTCGGAAGCTTCCACATCTGGACAGTGGAGAAGGTTTGTGCTCACTCCTTGCCTGTGCTTTATCCAGGTTGCCATGGTGCTGACGTGGGCTGGACCCGTCTGTGATTCTAAACACCATCCTCTTTTCAGCCTACTGTGTTGCCAGGAGGCCCCTTATCCAGCAAGCTCAGCTCACTGCACAAGACCAGGAAACCCACAATGTGCCTTTGGGCAGCCAAAAGAGGAGTCCTCTCTCGCAGCAGAGGAGTCAGACTTTGCTCTGACTTTGGAGACATCATGAACAACCTTGAATTTTGTGCTTTCCACCCCAAGGAAAGCGGCCGGCGGGAGGGGTGCTGGGGGCACCGACAGGGGAAAGCAGTGGGGACAGAGCCAAGAGGCAGGCTCAGCAATGGGCACAGACCACTGGTAGGAAGAGAGGCAAGAAGAGGCAGAAAAGCCAGACACAGCAGGCAGAGCAGGTCACTCGAAGGTGGAAACCACCCTGAGACCACCGTAGTCCCCCAACGATGACTCCATAGTGTAGCGCCTATTGCATTGCACACAGTTGCTGAGACATGACCTAGTAGGTGCTCAGTAACATCACCAGCGCTCCAGACGATAGCCCTATATTAGGTATGCCTGGTTCAAGATGTCAGGGAAATATGAAATGTACTTTAGAAAGATCTCTATTGAAAAATGCTTACAATAGCAAGGACTCTGCTTCTCTACCTAAGAGACCCACCTGGGCCCCTTAGAAACGTAATAGATGAGAAGCCCACCATTTCTGAGACATCAGACACCAGGTTCGGGGTGTCCCGGGTTCCTGGTCCTGCCCCTTCTCCCATGGGCTGATCCCTGCACAGGAAAACCACTCACCATGGCTTCTTTATTTATCAGCCTGTACACATCGGGCCGCATGAGGTATGAAGTTTTCTCTATGACTTCAGCATATTTCTTCAACACGCCTTTTAGCTAGAAATGACAAGGTACCATACTTAGTGACTCATTTCCTGGAGAACTAAAAGGAAACAGAAGGATGCCTAATAAACCTGGCAAGTGACAATCACCACAGAGCCCACCTGCAGCCGACTTACTTTATTGACTCGAGAGAACTCCAGCGAGTGCAGGGCCTCATCCAGCTCCTTAATCTCCTGCTTCTGGAGCAGGAACCGCGTGGCCACCTTATCCCACAGCTCTAGCAGGGCCTATGCAGAGAAGTCTGGGTCAGGCTAGGAGCCGGTGGGAGGGAGGGAAGAAGCAGGACCCGGGTGGGGCAGGCCCAGCCATGAAGGGACCCCTACTTGGATGGTGTAGTCCTCAAGGTTGGTGTCGTTTTCCACCTTTAGGAAGAGACGGTTCATTTCTTCATCAGACTCGGTCAGCTTCTTCAAAAAAAGTCCCGCTGTGTCCACAATGAGAGCTTCCATTTCCTGCAATAGGCCAGGGGGATGATGGCCACGGCATCAGAATCCCCAGGAAGGAGAGAGCCCTCCCTACCATAGGGGAAGTGCCAGGCATGGTCCCATCTCAAAAATGATGATCGTTGCTTAGACCTAAGGAGTCGCGGCTCACTAGTCAGCTCACAGCCATGCCACACACTCTGCACTGAGCCCTCCTTCTTGGCTCATTTGATCCTCATCACAGTCTTCAAACCAGCTGCTGACATCGGGCCTAGCCTACGGTTGGCACTCAACAAATATTCATTACAGAAGTGGCCAAATGAAAGAATGCCAAGTTTACTTCAGATGAGGAAACTGAGGCTCAGGTAGATGGCTTCACCAAAGCCACAGAGCTCAAGGGTGAAAGCAGACCTGGCATCTAGTCAGGAACGTATGAAGAAACATGGCTGGAGAGCCTGTTCTTGGTGCTTTGGGCACAGAGCCAGCTCCAGGGCAGGGCAACACAGGTCAGAGAAGACTCAGGGAGAAGGGGACAAGTGGAAATCTGGGGCTCAGGGCAATCCAGAAGGGCAAAGGCTGATCTCATTTAGGGAACATTCCAGACACCAGTGTGTCTAGAGATGAGGTCTCCGGAGAGGAATAAGAGCTGAATGGGGGGCAGTCCATAAGAGCCCAGCAGAGCCGGGCTGTCAGCGGGGGGTGTGCCATTCTGCCCTTCATCAGAAGGACTGAGCAGGGAGGCCAAAAGCTAGGTTTGGTGTCAGACCTGGAGAGCAGTTCTGACTTGGGCCCTTATGCACCAAGTCAGGTGAGACTCTCTGGGCCTCACTGCAAAAGGGTAATAACAGCGCATGACCTGTAGGGCTTTTCCAAGAACTACGGGGAGCTGTGCTCACAAACACTCATAACGAGCCACTCAGGCACTCGGAGACGGTTCCATGTCTGTCTAAGGCTCTGTGAGCCCCTGAGGACCTCTGCTGGAGAGGGGAAGGGAGGCTGGGAGCCATGACACACCCGCCTTTGGAATGGCACAGGAAGGGAAGAGGAGGGAGAGGGAGGATTCTCACCTTTCCAACCTGCGCAATCTCCTCCTGAAAGCTGGCTAGAGCGTTCTCGAAGCTCCTCCTCTTGTGTTCTGCACGCCTTTGAAAGGTGCTGGTGCTTATCTTCTCAGGAACTGTGGAGCAACAACAGAGGTGATGAGGCTGGCTTCAGAGCTCTCAAGACAAGGCAGCACAGGCAGGCAGCCCCTGCACACGGAGGCCCGACTGAGAAGGTGGACCCGAGAGCCAGGTCAGGGTGGCAGAGGCTTAAGGAAAAAGAGAAAAGACGACAGTGATTCATGAGTGCTAGAAGGACTGAGGCCTCAGATATACAGTTAAACGCTGAAAAATCTCCAAAATAGTATGCACAGAATGTTTTTTTTAAAAAAAAGTTCTATGGAAGCAAATACATACAGAAATGATAGCTACCAACACTTCCATAGTACTTCCTGCATAGTAGGTATTGTTCAAACTCAGCTCGTCTTCACGCTGAGGCCACAAGGTGGTTTCCATTCCTAGCCTCGTTTCACAAGTGAGGAAACTCAGTCACGGGGGGTTGAAGAACCAAGCTGGCCAGCAGCTGAGCAGGGATCTGGGCCACTTGCTTCCAGGTCTATACTCCTGCCACATGCTCTATTGTCCCCTTTATCCAGGTGGGAAGCCAGATGCCACGTGCGTTAACCGGGGGTGGGTTGGGGTGGGGACTGGTGACTCTTTGGAGAAGAAGAGGTGTCATCGTGAAGGGGAAGGTTTTACTTTCTCTTTCTCTCCTTCCTTTGTTTTTCTTCAGTGAACATGTATTTTTTTTAATCATAAAGAAAAAAGGTTTTTATACTAGGATAAGGTCAAACTAGGACAATGTGGTAGGAAGGAAGAAAATGCAGATGAGAAATACTGTTGGGAACCTGCAAGAAAGCGCGTAGCATCCTTTAGTCACCCGGTTTTCATCAGTAACTTCCCTCCATGCAGGCAGCTCCCATCCTCCCCCAGCTCCCTGCACAGGTGAGGACTCTCGGGTGAGATGCTCAAGGAGAATGCCCTTCAGGTGACTGAGCTGAGGAACACAGTGGGAGCTCAGGGCCTTCCTCAGAGGAGTTGCCAGGAGACGTCCCCACCTCCTGCCCAGGTCTTGCCCTGGCCCAGGACAGGCCTGCCTTGAGGCTGAATGGAGGCTCACCCACAGTGTCCATGAGACCCCGCACTTCTCGGGCAGCGATGGTGCTCTCACTCTCTCGGGCTTTTTCTCTCTTGGCTCTTTCCTTTTCCCTGAGACACAAGCAGAGAAGAGTGAAGTCCCGATGCCATCCATGGCAGCTCTGGCACATAAGGGCACCAAGGGGTGATTCTCCAGAGGGCCTGTGGGCAGCAGCAATGGACCAGGCACACCCCAATTCCAGAGAGCCCTGAGGCAGTGCCCAGGTTCCCAACAAACACCGCCTAGGGTCCCCTGCCAGCAGACACTGTGGGTCTCTAGGTGAGAGGTTGGGTTCCTGCCTTCAGGGAGCCTGCTCTGGCTCTGGTGGTCAAGTGTGGATGATGAGCCTGAGACACTTCCCACCTGGGGAAACTGAGGATCAGAAGGGGTATGAGCAGCCCAGTAAAGCCAGATCATGCTAGCTCTTGGCATGCATCCTTAGTTGCTCCTTCAGCAACCCATCCTATGATGTACTTGAGATAACCCTATTTTCCAGAAAGAGGGAAGGGGCTTATAGGAACCACAGGATGCAACAGAGAGGAGACTCCAAGATCCATCCTTGTGACACTAAGGGCCATGGAATTTGGGTGAGGGAGGAGACAACTGGGGTTCCAGGAGGAACTATTCAACAGGGAGGACCAGCAGGGTGGATGTGACATCAGCTTTGGAATTGGCATCTGTGAATGCCCTGTCCATGGGGCAAGCACCACAGAAATCCCGCAGCTCCCAGTGACTGCTGCCATTCCTTGGGCCCCCCATATGTCCAATACTTTCCAGCCAACTTCTCATTTAGCCCTCAGTGCAGACCTAGCAGCGAGGAAGTTGCTGGGCCTGGGCTGCAGCTGCTGGGGCCCAGGCCAATCTTCTAGACACAGGTCTTTCAGACCTTGTCATTCTAAATGCTCCTGAACCAAGGCAGCCCTGTAGGAGCTGAGATGATGACACCTGCTGTCAACTCTGGCTTCTTGGTCACTTGCTCCAGGGACTTGGGGCTTGGTTTATACCAATGGTGATTTACCCCCTGGCCTGGGCTGGTCTCCATCCACCCAGGGATCTGCCCTGGGTAGTGAGCACATAGGTGGACTGTCCTTGGCTGGCTGACTCTTCAAACATCTGCACCCTTTGCTTTGACGCCTGAGGGAGACAGGGTGCCCTGGCTCTGCCACTCATGTGTTCGGCCCAGTCTGGCCTCTGCTAGCCCTGCAGAGTGTCTAGAGGGAGCTGGGCCTGATGGGTAGTTCCTCTAGATTCCCACCTGGGGCATCAGGCTGCCTGTAACCCTGGACCCCCACCTGGGGCATCAGGCAGGGTGACATGGGCTAGAGAACGCTGATCGCGAGTCTGGGTTTGGGTGGGCCAGTGGATTTTTCCATCTGTCGGGAGTTAAGAGCATGAGGGTCAGAAGCTTTGAGGGTGGCTTTCCTGGGAAAATTCAAAGGCCAGGTCAGGGCAGAGAACTGTACTCATCAAGGGGTCTGTCCCTGCCCCAAAGAGGGTGAAAGGAACAACCAAGACAGGCAGAGGAGGCCTGCTTTCTATCCCAGAGTCCCAGGCCCAGCAAGGGTTTATGGCTTGTGTAGAACTCAAAGTGCCTAAGGGAAGCCCCACGCCTGCTCCATTCTCTCAAGAACCCTGGGAAGAAGATCTGTTTCTTCCTTTTCCCCATAGCTGAGAGTCAGAGCTCAGTGAACTGAAATGGCCTGCTTAGGAACTGTGAACTTGGAAGTTCACAAGAAACTGCTGATCTCCATGCCTGACGCCACCTGCTCTCATCTCAGGGAACTGCATTTCTGCTGTTCACCCAGCACTCAGGCCAGAGACCAAGGGCACTCAGGAGCTCTCTCCTCCCCTCCAATTCATCACTAGGTATCATGGGTTCCGCCTCCAAGAGACACCTGAGGCCCATTGTTACTTTCCCTCTCACAGCCACCAGCAAGGTTATGAGGACAACTGCAGTGTCCTGTGCCCTGGCCTTCCTGCCTCTTCTTGAAGCCCCCCACATTCTGCACAGAGCTGCCTGAGGGACTTCAAAACTGCAAATCAGCTGCTCACTGAAGTCAAGTTCAGGCTGCTCCCAGCCTCATCTCCTGCCCTCTCTCAGGGTCCACTTACCTTTAGCCTTCTGGAGGGGGCCAAGACCACCTTTCTCAGAGCCTTGTCCCCATACTGCACCCTCTGGTTTCAGGTGATCCCCTTCCTCAGAGAGCTTTCCCAGCCCCCATCCCATAGCCCCTGTCCCCTTAGTTAGAGCCTTTCTGCCATTGGGGGGATGTGCTTATTTATTTACTTTTGAGGTCTCAAGTTTCATAAGGGTGGGATCCCCACACCCAGTGCCTGGCCCTAGGCACTTAATCAATAATGATTGTGGGAGTTGGGGAATGGGGGCGAGAGAAGCAAACCACCCTGCAAGGTAGGTATTAATCTCCCTGCTTTAGGGGTGGTACTTGAGACTTCACTCCTACAGGCTACTCATCTTGTGCCAGCTCTTTTTGAGTTTTTGAAGGCTCAGGTACCCTAGTGCCTGGGGGTGAGGCATGGACAGCAGGACCTACCTGTGGAGAACAGGGTTTTCCATGATCCAGTTGTTGGGGAGGCTGAGCATCCACTTCTGCTGTCGAGGAGACATCACCTCCCCTTCAGGAGTCTCCACCTTCTTCATCATGGGTATCTTGCCACTCTTCAGGGTCACAGAATGCTCTGCAGCCCGCTTCCTGGTGGCCGCCAGGGAGTGGACCAGCTGCACCTGAATCCAGGGAGGACCAGGGATGGGGGAGTGGTCAGAGCTGCTGACTCCCCAGCACTCTCAGGCTGATGGTGGCTGTCTAGAAAGACATCCAGAGAGCTGTATAGAAAGGCACTTTTCAGGGAGGCCTTCAACCCCAGGGCATATCCCTACAGGAGAGTTCTCCTCCCAGTAACAGTCACCCAGCCACTTCAAGGAAGGCCTCTTTTTAAGAACCTTAAATGAAGATCAAGATGAACATCTCAGGCTTTTTTATAATCACAAGAAACTGGAAAAATAGAACTGAGAAATAATAGGGATTGGCTGAGTAAACATGGTATGTCCGTTTGATGGAATGTTAGGCATTTGTTAAAGATGAGACCCACAAAGAATTTTTTATAACCTCAGGAAATGTTTAGGAGACGATATATTGTTAAACATATCACTTAAACACACAAATTAAAAATTATAACCAAAATTAAACAGTATGATCTCAAAATTTAAAATGCATAGGAAAAGGCCCTGGAGGAAATATGCCAAGAGTTAAGAATGGCCTTAGAGAGAGCAGGATCGTGTGAGTGATGTAATTGTTTTTTGGTTTCTTTATACTTTTATAATTTCCAGAGGTTTTACAGAGAATTATTTAGGGCTCAAATTAGGAATGCAGATCCCTTTTAAATAAGCAGTACAGAACTTCAAAGGAAGGATTCGGGTCTGTGTGTTTCTTTTAAGATCTTGTTTTGTCTATACAGCGCTTTAGAGAAGACAAGGCAATTTCAATAACCTACACTGTTGTCAAGAGGGCTTCACTTTAATACAGTTATGGGAGTCCTAGATCAACAAGCAGGCAGCCACTCAGCACGGTGAAATACATGGGTGCCCACGGGCATAGAAAACGGTCTGTGAGATACTGTTACGGAGAAAAAGCAAATTTCAAAACACTAGCACAGAATGAAGCCTATTTTTTAAATACAAAAATTAGACACGTTGTTATACATGGGGAAAAAGAGAGGTCACCCAGTGGTTCCATCCAGGCTATTTCTGAGTAATTTACATTTAAAATTTTAATTTAAGTTTTCTAATTTTCAAGAACTGACATTCTAATTTTGTACTGGTACAATTTAAGAACCAGTAAGAATTATTTTAAAAATCAAAGTAATTTCAAAGCCCTTGTTTTATTCTGGGAGGGAGGGAAGTTTGGAAGAAAGCAAGGGAAGAGGAATGGAGAACAGGGGGACAGAGGGCGGCTCCTACCTCAGCCTGGAAGATCTGCTGGTAGGCTTTTCCACTCGGAACCTGGGTCACCTTCCCCACTGACGACATCTTGTCCGCTGGCTGTATGCGCCTGCCGGGAAGCCGTCGTCCAGGAAACGCTTCTGAGCTTTGGTGTCTCGATTCCAATTCCTGAGGTTGGGAAACCGCCCGTCCCAAGCTCAGGTTCAGGTCCAGGCGGGACGACGTCTGCCCTCGAGGCGGCACCCCAGGGCGGGACTCCCGCGGAAGGACTCTCTGCTGGGGGATAGGGGCCTGGGGAACGTCGACTCAGGGTCTTAACTTTCAACGAACTGATGAAACTAACCTCAGATGAGCTCCGAACTCGAGCAGGAGGCCGGTTCTCTCCGCCGCGCAGGGCGCAAATCCGAAGGGACTTTGGGAACGCGAATAATACAGGATTATTGTTTGTGCTTCACTCTGCCATGCTCTTCTGGGAAAAGTTAACAGCACTCAAGATGTCGGTTGGGATTGGAACTCCAACGCGGCGCTGAACTCTCATCCGGGACCCTAACCCACCCTCCATGGGACACAGGGAAGGAGAATTGGAGGGAGAGAGTAACCTGATTCAGGTCACGCTAATTAGGCGCCTACTGTGTGCTGAGAAGACCCAACCAGCCCCTCCCATCCCCCTCCCTAGCCCCCCAAATAGACTGAGCAGCCGCTGGACATCCCCCTGAGCCCGGCAGATTGGAGGGAGGCCTTGCGCCCGGCCTGGGCGCGTCCCCGTCTGCAGAAAGCACCTCTCAAGGTAGCCAGGGACGGTCCAGCGACAACTGCAGCTGGACGCTCATGGTCTCCAAGGCAACGCGGAGGGGAGGGACTGCTCTGGCCCCGCCCACGCTTTTCTTCCCAGGGAGGGGAGGTTGCTCTTAGTAATGGGAGCGCCCCACGTGGAGTAGTAAAACTCAACTACTTTCTTCAATGCCAGTTTCTCCTCTCTACAAGGACTACAACCCCAGGGCCGCCAGGAGCAGCACGATTAAATGTTCTGAAAGGTGGTAGGATATATGAGATGTAGCACTGAGCCATCATGATCAACAACGTCCATCCTATCTTATTTACCTTAGTTAAAACCAATCTCTGCTGGGAGACAGCATATGGTAGTGTTTGCCTGTAAGTTAGAAGCTGAAAGACTCTGGAAGAGACCATCTGTGTCTCAGTTTAAAAGAGGTTGAGAGCTCAAAATTCAGGGATCAAGGCTTGCCTGGCCAGAGATGAAAACGCTTGTGGTTGGCACTGAACGTGGCCTAAGGTTTCGCATATATATGAGACACCCAGCGCCTTCTTACAGAATCCCTCACTTTGGCAGTGATATGTTACGATTGCTAATAAATGCTCATTCTTTGGTCCTGGGTTTTATTAACAAGGTGAAGTATTGTAACAAAGATTAGATTCATTTAGCTGGAAAAAGAAAACGTGTAGATGACTGAGGGAAGGGATGAAAACACAATAACAAATAGGTAATGTCCAGGAATTATTTGCAGTCTCATATCTCTTTCCCATCCAAGGAGGCCCTACTGGCTTTGGCCTTGAACGTTAGAAACTATTTTCCCTACCCAGATGCTTTCTGGGTTCTGGTTCCAGGCACATCTGTAATTTAGGGGTTTCTTTCTTTTTAAAAATTATATGGCTATAAATAGTAGGCATGGATATGTCAAGTATGGCATTTTGTTTTAATTGAACTCCATATTTATTGCAGAAAATTAGAAGACAGAAAAACTTCAATGGAGAAAGTAAAATAACCCATAATCCTGCCACTGAGAATTTACCTCCCTTAACTTCCAAGTTTTTGAGACTGTGTGTTTGAGTTTGGATCAAACATGGAAATTCGTGTTTGCCTTTTGGATGGCATTTCCATTCTCCTCCCAACCTGATAATATCATAGTTGGAAAGACTAACCAGTTAGAGATCATCTGGTTAGTCCACCTCCTGTGTTTAGATATGGGCAAAAAGCCAGAGACAGGGAATGGAAAGAATGACACCAGGGCCTCTGGATCTTTTTCTTGTAGCTCAGCATCATCTTTGATATTTTCCCTCTCACTCTTAACTTTGAAAATGTCTCTTGACCCCATCTTTTCCTTCCTCTATCCCAGACTATTGTCTGTCTTCTGCATAGTCCAGACAAAGCAGAGCAATGAGGACCACCACAAGAGCAAATATTTAATGAGAAGATTTAATGCCTGCAATAACTATGAGAAGGGTGCCTTAACTAACCCATTTTACAGATTAAGAAACTGAAATTCAGAGTCAGTGACTTGGCCAAGATCTCCAAGATAGGAAGATCTAGGATATGAATGTAGACCCTGTAATTCGAGTCTTGAACCACCTGATCTGTGACTAACCAGGAAAAAAGTTATTTAACCAACTGATTGGATGTGCATGTTGAAGCATAGCATACATATCTAAAAGTATGGAAATCATAAGTGGATAGCTCAGTGAATTATCTGAAAGGAACGTGCCTAGTAACCAGTACCCATAAGAAATAGAGCATTACCAACTCTCCAGAAGCTCCTTTTGTGTACTTGTCATGTCACTGCCCTCTCTTCCCCCAGGATAACAAATATTCTAACTTCTCAATTAGTTTTACTTCTTTAAAAATTTTATTTAAATGGGGACTCTTTTATGTTGGGCTTATTTCATTATGTTTGTAAGTTTCATACTTTTTTTTTTGAGACAGTGTCTTGCTCTGTCACCCAGGCTGGAGTGCAGTGGCACAATCACAGCTCACACTGTAACCTCAAGCTCCTGGGCTCAAGCAATCCTCCCACTTCAGCCTCCCAAGTAGCTAGAACTACAGGCATATACCACTATACCTGGCTAATTTTTATTTATTTTTTGTTGAGACAGAGTCTCACGATGTGGCCCACATGAACTCCTAGGTTTAAGTAATCCTCCTGCCTCAACCTCCTGAAGTGCTGGGATTATAGGCATGAGCCACCAGGCTAAGCCCATATATATATTTTAATGTGTCTATAGTTTATTTCTGTATAGTATCCCATTATTAAAAAATATATACCCCATTTTGTTAATCCTTTCTATTATTGATACACATTTGGATTTTTTCAATTTGCAGACTACCAATAATAATGCTGTTCTGACCATTCTTTTGCATGGTGAACATATGTAGGCATTTGTATTGGGTGTATACTTAAGAGTGGAATTGCTGAGTCATAGAATATGTGTATGTTCATCTTTAAGAGATACTACCAAAGAATTTGCAAATGGTTGTATCAGTTTACACACAACAGTGTATGAGAGTTCGAGTTGCTCTGCATCCTCACCAACACTTGATATTGTCTCCTGTTTTTATTTTAGCCACTACATGGTAGTATCATATTATGGTTTTAATTTGAATTTTCCTGATTAGTAACGATGTGGACACATTTCATATACTTGTTGGACATTTGGATGTGGAATGTCTTTTTGTGGAATGTCTTTTTGTGGAATGTGGAATCTTTTGCCCAATTTTCCTGGCAGATTGTCTGTCTTTTTTCTCATTCATTTATGGGAGTTAGTTACATATCATAAATATGAGGCTTTTTCACATAACTCTGGCAAATATGTATTCCCATTCTGTTCTTGCCTTTTTACTCTCTTGAAGGTGTCTTTCAATGAAGTGATGTTACAATTTTAATAGGTCCCAATTTATCCATTTTTTTCTTTATGGTCAGTACACTTTGTGTCCTACCTAAGAAATCCTTGCCTGCCTCAAGGTCATGAAAACATTCTCTGATATTATCTACTGTAAATATTGTTTTAAACTTTCACATTTAAATTTACAATCCACCTGGAATTGGTTTTTGTTTATAGTGTATGAGTTAGGAGTCAAGATTCATTTCTTTCCCATATGGAGAACCAGCTGACCTGGGCCACTTACTGAAAAGACTATCTTCTCCCTACTGTTCTGCACACCTCTTTCATCATACATAAAATGTCCAAATGTGTGGGTCTGAGTTGGGCTCTGTATTCTATTTCTCTTCGTTTCTATCCTTGCACTTGTAGCACACACAGCCTTCATTACTATAGTTTTAAACTAAGTCCCAATATCTGGTAGTGTAAGTCCTCCACTTTCTAGTAGAGTGCTGAGATTGGGGCAGGAAAGTCATCGGGTGGGGGCTTCAGAAATGTTCTCATTGAGGTGACATTTTTTGCTGTGACCAGAAAGACCAGAGGAAGCTAGCCCTGCCCAAGTATTTGTGTGATGGTTATTTTTATGTGTCAACTTGACTAGGCTAAGGGATGCCCAGATAGCTAAGAAAACATTTCTGGGTGTATCTGTGAGGCTATTTTCAGAAGAGATAAGCATGTGAATCAGTAGGCTGAATAATAAAAAAAAAAGACCTATATAATGTGAGTGGAGATCATCCAATCCTTTGAAGGCCCAAATATAACAATAAGGTGAAAGAAGGGTGAATTCTCTTTCTCTCTCTCTCTCTGAACTGGGACATCCAACTTCTCCTGCCTTTGGGCATCGGAGATCCTAGTTCTCATGCCTTCTGACTGGGGAATTTACACCAGTGGCTCCCCAGGTTCCCAGGTTTTCAGACTCAGACTGAATTACATCACTACTTTTACTGGTTGTATTGCTTGACTATAACATAGTGTAGGACTTCACAGCCTCTGTAATCATAACAAATCTTCTCTTAGCTATCTATATCTATATATCTATATCTATCTCTCTATTTATCGTATTGGTTCTGTTTCTCTGGAGAACCCTAACACACACAGATTTTGACACTAAGAATAGAGGAAAAAAATTTTAAGGATTAGTTTTCTGAACTGGTTTTGGGGTTTCTGAAAATGGCTCTCTCATCTGTTTAGATATAAAGATGCTAATGGCTTTATTTCCAGTAGTAGAGAGAGCACTGATAGTCCACGTAGTGAACTATTTATAGAGATGTGCAAAATATCTGGATTGGGTACTTCTAATTAACCACTTATAAGAAGGAAAGAGGTAAGTAAGTCTGTGTATGATACTTCCAAACATTTTTTGAAAACTAAGAAATATAATAATGTTGGTTGATTGCTTTCACTACTGGATAGAGGTGAAAGAAAAGCTATTTGAGTCAAGTATTTGAATTCCAAGCTCAAGAGCTATATAAATGACTTAATTCAGAGTGTCTAGGTGTGCCCTGAGGGAGAGACTTATCTCCTGTAGTTGCAGGACTGAAATTACTGAAAATCAGACACAGGATCTTATCCCAGCAATTGGACGAATTACAAGCAAGTTGAACTCCAAGCCTCCCAGGGTGTCCACTGTTGAAGTTCAGGCCTTCATTGGGAAACAGGGTTCTATACATTGGGATAGGGATGTGTGAGAAAATTTTGATGAAGCTGGGAACACAGAGCTTCTAAATTTTGAAGTCTTCTTTGACAATGGAAGAGGTATCCCCACTCCCAGAAAAAGGGGCTTTCCCACTCCCAACAGAAATAGCTTCCCACCCACAGTGGTATCAGCCATTCAACCTCTTTCTGAGGGCATCAACCCTGCATTGTCTGAAGAAATAACAGCCTTATATGAGGTAGTTACCATGAAAGATAATAATGATGATTCTTCTCAAGGTCTACCCCCACCACCCCTCTCTAGACCTCTAACTAGACTCAAGTCCCAGCAGGCCCCTAAGGTTAGGTACAAAGTGTGACACATGAGGAAGTACACTACACTCCAGAAGATCTGCTTGAGTTTACTAATTTATATAAGCAGGGATCCAGAGAACATGTGTGGGAATGGATATTAAAGGTATGGGATAATGGTGAAGGAGCATAAGGCTGAACCAGACTGAATTTATTAAATGGGCTCACTAAGCAGAGATTTTGCAGCTTGAGAAGTTAGAAAGAGCTCTAACAATTTGTTTGGTTAGTTTGCTGAGTCATGGATCAAAAGATGAGCAAATTGGCCGGGCGCGGTGGCTCAAGCCTGTAATCCCAGCACTTTGGGAGGCCGAGACGGGCGGATCACGAGGTCAGGAGATTGAGACC
>NW_016815677.1:1390430-1423201 GCF_001698545.2 Rhinopithecus bieti | reverse complement strand
AAAAAAAAAAAAAAAAAAAAGATGAGCAAATTGGAAAAGACTGATCTTTCTTGGTTTAAAGTAGAAGGGACTTAAAGGTTCAAGGATACTGGAATGTTAATGTGAATTTGTCATTTAAAACCTAATCACCCACACTGAAGGGTCCAGAAGACATGTTTTTCTCCAATACTTTGAGAAATAAATTTGTGAGAGGAGCTTCAGTATCCTTAAAGTGCTCTGCAATCTCTCTTCTCTGTAGGCCAGACCTTACAGTGGAAACAGCAGTCACTCAACTGGAAAACCTAAATGCAATGGGAGTATTTGGATTTTGGACTGGCAGGGGTCAAGTGGAGGCTCAACAGCCCAGACAAGGTGGGCTAAATTACCATAATGAATAGCTGAGTCAAAGAAACAATCAGAATTATCTGACTTGCACAGACCTATAATGTTGGCTACTCATTTACACCAGCAGCTTCCCAGGTTCTCAGGTCTTCAGACTCAGACTAAATTACTTCACTTTTCTGGGTTCTTTTGCTTGACTACAGCATATTGTAGGACTAGTTAATTACAGTGTTCTTAGAAGTGAAATAGATAGGAAGTCTACTAAATTCTTATATGATCTATATAAGCAGAAAAATTCCAGGTTAAGTCACCAAAAGTCTAATTTGAATCTAAAAACAAAAAATCATGGTTCCTCAATCAATTCCAAGTTTTGAGCCCGTTTATACACTTGGAACCCTTTGAATGAAGGGGAAGTTGGGCCCCCTCAAGGAAGGACACAACTGAAAATTTAGACAGTAATGTTAATCTCTCAGCCTTCCACAAGGGACATAGAGCTCTTTACCAAGGTAACTGTGTATTGAGGAAAAGGAAATAATCAGACATTTTGGGACTGCTGGACACTGGCTCCGAACTGACATTGATTTCTGGAGAACTGAAACATTCTTGTGGTATCTTGATCACCCTTCTTTGCCATAAGATATCACACTAGTCTATTATGTTAATGACATTAGACTGATTGGACCTAATGAATGAGAAGTAGCAACTACTCTAGACTTATTGGTAAGACATTTGCATGTCAGAAAAGTGGGAAATAAATCTAACTATAATTCATAAGACTTCTGCCTCAGTGAAATTTTTAGGGGTTGGGTGGTGTGGGGTATGTGAACCTATCCCTTCTAAAGTGAAGGGAAAGATGTTGCATCTAGCTCTTCCTACAACCAGAAAGAGCCACAATGCCTGGTGGGGCTGTTTGGATTTTGGAGGCAACGCATTTTTCATTTAGGTATGTTACTCTGGCCTTTCCAAGTGGCCCAAAAAGCTGCTAGTTTTGAGTGGGTTAGAAAATAGGAGAAGGTTCTGCAAAGGTCCAGGCAGCTGTCCAAGCTGGTCTGCCACTTGGTCTGCCACAAGTACCATTGATCCAGCAGATTCAATGGTACTTGAAGTGTTAGCAGCAGATAGGGATGCTGTTGAGAGCCTTTGGCATCCTATAGGTAAATTGCAGCTCCTGTCTTTAGGATTTTGGAGAAAGGTACTACCATCATCTACAGATAACTAATCTTTTAAGAGATGGCTCTTGACCTGCTACTGGGACTTAGGAGAAACTGAATGCTTGATCATGCATGGGCCACCAAGTTACTACGTGCCCTGAGCTGCCCATCATGAACTTGGTGTTATCTGATCCACCAACCCATAAAGTTGCCATGCACAGCAACACTTCATCATCCAATGGAAGTGTTTTATATATATATATACACACACACATATGATTGAGCCTGAACAGGACCTGAAGGCACAAATAAGTTACAAGAAGAAGTGGTCCAAATGCCTGTGGTTCCTACTCTTGTTACAATGCCTTCTCTCTCCAGCCTGTACCTTGTGGTCTCATGGGGAGTATCTAATGTGGAAGTGAACATTACAAAACGGAGTCACTTGTGTCAAGACTCTAACCAAAATAGTATCAGGGAGGATCCATAAAGCAGAAGCCCTCACGCTTGCATTCTGAAATACCTGCATATCTCCTTCATACCTTGTTAACAGAATAACAGAATAGAACTTATCACAGAAATTTTCTCTGACCTGCAGTATTTCAGATAAGACACTTGGGCCAGGACATTTGCCTAGAAACAGCCATCTTCTCCCAGTGAGCTAACACCAAGTCCTGAAATGAGTCACTGAGACCAATGAGTTTTGCTTTAGAGTAGTCTGCATGTACTTCTTGATAATCACATGATTTCAGTCTTTTAAAATTTATTAAGACTTTTAAAGGGCCTAACATATATATGGTTTATCCTGGAAAAGGTTCCATATACACTTGAGAAGAATACATGTTCTTTTGTTATTGTATAGAGTGTTTTGTATGTATTGCTAGAACTTATTGATTTATGGTGTTGTTCAAGTCCTCCATTTCCTTATAAATCTTCTGTCTGGTTTTTATATCCATTGAAAGTGAGGTATTGGCTGGACACAGTGGCTCATGCCTGTAATCACAGCACTTTGGGAGGCCAAAGTGGGTCGATCACTTGAGGCCAGGAGTTCGAGACCAGCCTGGACAACATGGTGAAACCTTGTCTTTACAAAAAAATACAAGAAAAAAGAAAAAATTAGCCAGGTGTGCTGGCATATGCCTGTAGTCCCAGCTACTCAAGAGGTTGAGGTGGGTGGATTGCTTAAGCCCAAGAGGTGCAAGTTGTAGTGAGCTGAGATCACACCACTGTACTTCAGCTTGGGCAATGAAGTCAGATCCAGTCTCACACACACACACACACAAAGAGAATAAAGAAAGAAAATGAGGTATTGAAGTCTCTAACTATTATTGTAAAACTGTCTATTTCTCCCTTCAATTTTGTCAATTTTGCTTCGTATGTTTTGGAGTCTAATGTTATATATGCATATGTTTATAATTGTTATATATTCCTGGTGGCTTAAACCCTTTTTCAATATATAATGCACTTCTTTATCTCCTCAACCCATTTTTTCTGAAAATCTTTTTGTTTTGATAATATCTAGCCACTCTGGCTCTTTTTCAGTTATGACTTGCATAGAATATCTTATTCCATCATTTTACTTTCAATCTTTTTTGTTTATAGATCTAGAATAAGTCTCTGGTAGACAGTATATAGACGGATTATGTTCTTTATCTTCTCTGCCAACCCCTGCTTTATAACTGGATGATTCTAATACATTTAAATTTAAAGTAATTACTGAGAAGGAAGGATACATTTCTGCTATTTATCTATTTGTTTTCTGTATGTCTCATATATTATTTGTTCTTCAATTCATTCATTTCAGTCTTTTTGTGTTTAGTTGATTTTTTTATAGTGTACTATTTTGATTATCTTCATTTCCCATTTCTGCATGTTTTTAGTTACTTTCTTAGTTGTTACCTTGGGTATCAAAATTAACATCTTAAACTTATGACAACCTAGTTTGACTGATGCCAACTTAGTTTCAATTATAAACAAACCCTGCTCCCACACATTTTCATCCCTTCCCCTTTATAAAGTTACTGTCATAGATTGCATTTTTATACATTGTGTGCCCAATAACATAGATTTATCATAAGTGATTTATGCTTTTGCTTTTTTAGTCATAGAGGAAATAAAGGCACTCTAAATGAAACATACAATAATACTGGGTTTTCTATTTATTAATGAAGTTGCCTTTATCAGTGATCTTTATTCCTTCACATGGCTTTGAGGTACTATATACTTTTTCTTCTGCATGAAGAACTCACTTAAAATATTTTATGGCAGGTCTATTAGTGAAAACTACCTTGACCTTTGTTTATCTGGAAATATCTGAATTTCTTCTTCTCTCAAAGAATATGATTTTCCAAATATAAAATTTTTGATTGACAGTTTTTTCTTTCATCAGTTAAAATATATCATCACATTACCTTCTGCCCTTCATGGTTTCTGATAAGATATCCACTGTTAATCTTATTGAGGATCATTCACTTGTGATGAGTCTTTTCCCCTTTGCATCTTTCCAGATTTTTTTCTTCATCTTTGATTTTCAACAACTTGGCTATAATGTGTTTCAGTGTATATCTCATTGAGTTTATCCAGCTTCATTAAGCTTCTTGGGTGTGTAGATTCATGTCTTTCATTTAATTTGGAAAGTTTTCAGCCACTAATTTTTTCAAATATTTTTCTTCTCATTTTTCTCTTTCTTCCCCTAATGGGACTCTTATAATGTGTATGTTGGTTCTTTTGATATGTCTCACAAGTTCCTCAGGTTGTGTTCATGCCTGTGACCTTGAAGGCTACCCAGGGTCTTCAGACACCCTTGGTGTCTTGTCTGAGCCTGCCTGAGGGTGGCATGAGAACAGGCAGTCCTGAAGCTCTACTACCTAAGATTGACACTGGGTTCTTTTAAAAATTATGCTTCTGTTAATACATTCTGTGTCTACCTCATCTGATCCCTAGAAAGCAATGAGGCCTAGTGGTCTCAAATAAAGCTTCTTCATGTTGAGTGTCTTCATCTAGCATGATCTCCAAACTCCCAGGAAACTTCAGCGCTGGAAGGTATGCCTTGCCTTTTCCCCAACACAAATAAGAATGCCCTATGTCACATCCAGCTCCCATGTCGCTTCCTCTGGAAACTCTTCACTAACTTTTCACAGGCAGAATTAGTAGTTTTCTTTTCCAAGTCTCCATAGAACTTATACAAGCTGATGTTATTATATGTAGTGGGTTGGATTACAGAGAGCTATTTACATATTAGCCTCCTCAATTCACTGCAAGGTTTCCAATGGGTATTCACTCACTATTCATTCACACCATGATGCCAGGATTGATTTTGGTAAGTGAATTCATAGTCAAAAGATTTATTCATCTTGATCTCATTATTTTATTGATTCCAAGATCTTATTATGTTATAGGTGTGTGCTTGGTGATAGTCAGCAAAACCTGAGAAGGCCTCTTTCTTCATGGAGCTGATATTTTAGTGAGAGGGTGGGTAGATATTAATCAGATCATCACAAAGTGTTATACGACAAATAACAATAGCTAATATCTATTGAGAGTTAGGTGTTAGGGGGTATTACTGTCTTTTTATAGATAAGAAAAGTGAATAAAGGCAAAGTAATTGGGCTGCTATCACACACCTACAAAGTGGTGGCATGGGAATCCCAACACTTTGAGTCTTGGTTTTCTCAGTTTCTAAAAAGCAGGATGATAAAGCTCAGTTAGAGATTAAACTAAAAAGAGACAATGCTGGCAAACACCTAGCAACAGGACTAGGTTTACATTAGGTGCTTAACAATAACAACTGAATTACAATTGCTCTTGGACTCATGAGGGGAATGGGGATTCCCCTTTGCCCTGTTGGTGGGATCCTCATAATAACTGCAGAAGCTTCATAAGGAATTTTGAATGGACAGATTTTGTACAGGTCCTGGGCCAGGTTTTTGTGTTTCAGCATGAAATGTGGTTAAGTACTGGGCTTTGCACAGGACAAATGTACAAGCCTCCTGGCACAACGTTTGGCCCTTCTTGGGATGGTCTGGCCAGCCCCTAGAGCTCTGTACCACAACATGTCACATGACTCACCTTCCTCAAACA
The DNA here is from genome assembly GCF_001698545.2 of Rhinopithecus bieti. Classification (NCBI taxonomy): domain Eukaryota; kingdom Metazoa; phylum Chordata; class Mammalia; order Primates; family Cercopithecidae; genus Rhinopithecus; species Rhinopithecus bieti. The sequence goes on along the minus strand of NW_016815677.1, from coordinate 1,417,652 downwards.
TACTTGGGGCTTGCTTGCTCACACTTTACTCTTGTGATCCCCCACCTAGAATACCTGCCTACCCTGTCTTTGTATCTTCAGACAGGTGGCTTTTCCAAGTAATCCCACCCTTATTAGAGAGAATCTGTGCATCTGCTTTATGACTAAGGCCCAAGTTAGCTCTGATCCATTCCTCATCCCAGTGGCAATGGGAGAGAAAGCCTGTTGTGTGCCTGCTTGTCCAACAACATTGGGGCCAGGATCATGGATTTCCTTCTCTCACATCCACCATAAAGCCTGGCAAGAAGGAAGCAATGAGGATACTGAAATCCACATTCTGTTCCACAGAAAAATGGGATCTGATGGTTAAACTCTCCTGATGTACACATTTTACCACCGTCTCCATTGACATAAAATTCTGCTTTGTAGGTAAACTAAGTGCTTTTTAACAGGTAACTCTCCAAGGATGCCTACCCACAATGGATAGTGGAAGTCATTAATGGGCAAAGTTTGTTCAACAGATTTTTCTTTAGTTTTTTAATCTTTTTTGCCAAGGGAGTGAAATAGTCCTGAGACTTCATTCCTCAGCCCAGGTGGCCATCCCATGAGTGGCCAATATTGTCTGCCATCTGCATGGATGGTGCTGTGCCATCCCATTTCATTGCAGGGGACAGCTTCTGGTTAGATTGAGCCCTCTCGGTGGCAGATGTCCTAGCCTGGCTTTGGAGCAGATGATGGGGGCCAGCATCAGCTCTCCAAGCATGCCATCAGAATTTGGGATTCCTGGGAACTGTGCCCTGATTTTAATTTTCTGTGTATGATGAGTCTTGGGTTGTTGATTAGGGTCTGCAACAGGAACCACCTTGTTCTGGACCTAGCTGAGACACGGGGACCTAGGATAGAATCAGAGCAGACAGACTGAAGGAGTGAGGGGTCTCAGGGAGGGGAACTCCCTCTCCAAAGTGTTTGCAAGGGCTGCCTGGAATGTGTAAGATGTGGCAGAAGGAGCTGGACAGGGACTCCTGGGGACATGAGGGAGGTTGAAGGGATGTATGTTGTCCTTTAGAATTGAGTATCTGCAGTGTTGGGAATAGCAATTAACACAGCCTGAGCCCTAGTGAGGCAGAGAGCCTCAGAGATCTTGTGGTAAGCAACAGGGCAGAATCATCAAACTGTAGCCTCATCTTGGAAGGCATCTGCCATGTAGCCTGGGATATGGGTTGGAGACTCAAACAAATGGGATATGGAGAACTCCACTAGCAGAACTAGAGTTCATTTCCAGGAACAAGGCAGGAGGCCACCTAACAGGACAAGGACACAAGGCCTGGGTGGGTCCCATCGTCAGGTTGACTGGGAGCTAAGCCTCCTGGGCTTCCTAGTTCAAGGGCACCCAGGGCATGGAGTAGAGAGAAAAGGAGCAGGAAAAGTGGAACCTGGGGCACCTCAGGGATCCCAGGGAGCCTTGGGGTATTTACTTCCTGCTGTCTGAATCCAGCATAGGCTCAAACAGGAGCCGTTACCTGCCGAATGATTTAGGCACCAGTATTTGGTGGTCTGCTGCAGTTTCTTCTCCTTGTGATTTGCGATCAGGATGTGGCAAAAGCTGACGAGCACAGGGTTGGTGTGATAATGGTCCACATAGAGCATCCCGATCCATGCACTGAACCCTGAAATCCAGAGGCAGGTCAGGCCAGGCAGTACCTCCTGACATGGCCCCATTTGTGCTTTTCATGATATAACTACGAGCCAGTTTGCTCTCCATTGGTGCCTGAGTCTTTTCTGAGAATCTAGAAAATGAGGTAGAAAGATCTGCAGGACTCTTAGAGATCATATTCTAATCTGCCCATTTTATGGGGAACTCAAAGCTCAAAGGGTTAGGAGCTGCTGTGGCTAATCCCAAGCAAGCATCAGTACTTTTATTGAATAGATGAGTGAATGAATGACCAGGCTCAAAATAAAATAAAAACTACTTTTGCTTCATCAGAAATGGCTTTGAATTTAGAGCATTTCAACTGAATAGAAAACCTTCTGCACTGTTTCCAACTAACAACAATAATAATTCTGAGATATGTTCTTCCTAAAAATTTTCAGAGCTATACATTCATAAATTAACTTCTAAGTGTTCAGACAGAATTTGACTACCTTTGACTCCTCCTCCTCTATACCCCAAAGGTCTGCCAAATGGGCAGGAATGTAACAGCCTTGAATTCTCTTTTGACCAGGGGGCTGAATGTGTCTTTACTACTCAGCTGTATAGCCTCCGCTGGAAGATAAACTCTGAGCATAAATGAAAGGCATGAACTCCGGGCCTCTGCTACTTGTCTTCCCAGGCAGCTGCCACAGAGGTGCAAGACCAGCCCTCTCCAGAGGATGTGACCAGGTGGGTGCTGGTCACTTACCCATGTCTGCTCCCTCATAGCCATTCTGCATGATAGTCCTGTCGATGCGGGCAATCAGCCACGTGCCAAGGAGGCAACTGATGAGCAGCCTGGAAAGGCAGGCACCCAGGCCCAGTAGCACGTTGTAGAAGAACAGGAAGTAGTTGAAGTTGTGGAACGCTTTCCTGCAAACAGAAGCCAGCCCAAGGCATCACCTTTCAGTAGAGCAAGGTGGCTGGGCAGGTGGGCTCTGGAGTCCCCCAGACCCAGGATCAAATCCTACAGGTTCAGGCTCAAAGCTTTGTGACCTCGTGCCTTAAAGGGGAGCTGACTGCCCTCACCTCACAGCACTGGTGTGAGGAATGGCTCAGGTACAGTGTGGGGGCCACTGAGCACATTGAAGGATGAATGTCAGTGGGAACAGTCATTGTTTCATGTGATCCTTGGGGTTTGAGGCTTCCTGCATGATAAGAAATTTCACGGGGCTGCAGTGGGTCATTGATTATGGCAGAGGGTGGGGCTTCCCCACTGTCTGTTGCACCAGGGACCTATTCCCAGCTGCAGCTGTTCCAAAGTCTTCCAAAGGAAATTTCCCAAATGACCACCTGACCATGTGGTTTCCTGTTGCCTCTGGAATAAAGCCCAAACTTTGCATCCTGAGTTTCAGCCCCCTCACTGCCCCCAGGGGTTTTCTGGTCTTGTCCCTTTGTGTCCCCTTCCTGTCACTCACTAAGGCCACTGCATGGTAACCATTTGTGATTCTCAATCTTCTAACACATCCTGCCCTTTTGTGGCTTCCTGCCTTTGTCCTTGTGGTGCTGGCTGCCAGCCACACCCTCTCCTCTTCTCTGCCTGTAGAAATCCTACCGTTCTGCTGACCTCAGCTCCAGAGACCCATCTGCAATGGCGTTAACCACCCCTGCCTCTCCTCCTCCAGGTTTCTCTTGTATTCCTTTTGCACTCCCTGGCGTCCTCTGTCCTTGTTTATGTGCCTGTTGTCTGTTCCAGTGGACTGAGCTTCTCACAGACAGATTGTGCTGGGATTATTTCTTTACCCTCATGCCCATGTTGTTCCCCCAGTGAATGGATGGCTTTGAATGAATGAATTAGAAAGGATTTCCATGTGCCAAGCACTATTGTTCTAAGTTCATATTTTGACACATTTCATCCTCACAACACCTCTTTGAGGTATGCACAATTATTTGTAAATGGGGAAACTGAGGTTCATAGATGTTGAGTAAGATCCCACATGTCACATGGCTCCTAAGGGGTAGGGCCAGGATCTGGACCCCAATAGTCCAGCTCCAGAGCCCACCGCTGCCCCACTGTACCTCACCCTCTCAGAGAATGTGGGGCCCACCTAGGAACCTGGCATGGGGGACAGGGAAGAACCCAGAGATGGCTGAAGCCAAAGGCCTACAATTCCCTCATTCCCTCCTTCACCGTCACCTGTTGTTGAGAGCCAGGGGCTTCTGCTTGTCAGCTGTGCCCAGTTTTGGCTGTAGGAAGAAGCTGGCAGCAATACACATCTGCAGGATCATGAGACCCACGAAGATGGATATGGTGAGGCTGAAACACAAGGTGGGGCCATCCTGAGGCAGCCTTTTCCTTTCTGCCAGACCCTTCTCTGATGCCCAGTGAGAGAGAGGAGACAGGGTGACCACCCGGCAGAACAATGATAATGTGAATTCCATGCTTTACGCTTACAAGGCATTCCCATGCCAACTATGCAGAGAAAATCGAGGCTCACAAAGGGGAGGTGACCTTCCCAAGACCACATGGTCAGGTCTTCTAGCTCCAGACCACAGACCATTACTCCAGGATTTCACTGATGTCCCTTTCACCAGGGGTGGCCGCTAGGTGAGCAGTTTAACAGGTTGGGAATTAAAAAATGGAATGGGGTTCTTGGAAGTTCCTGAGAATACCACAAGAGAGTGGACAGGACAGGCTCTGCCTCCAACTCACAGGTGGCAAGTATGGAATCAAGAAGCTCAGAGCAGGGAGGGGCCCCAGAGAGCACTGCATGCTGTGTTGACATCCCCTGAGTGGCAATGAAAGGTAGTGGCTAAAAGGAGGCTTTGGTTTCAGATTGCCCAGCTCCCAATCCTGAGTCCTCCCCCTGCTTGGAGGAAACGCTCAGTCTCTCTGTGCCTCTGTTCCCCGGTCTACAAAATGGAAGGTAACACAAGCACCAAATTCATAGGCTGCTATGAGAAAAGATGCATACTAAATGCTCAATGAAGCCAACATTCACTTTGTCTTCCAGATATGTAAACTGAGAGGTAGAGAAGTGGAGTAACTTACCCCAGGTCACACAGCAGATCCAAAAGCTTTGCCAGGATTTCCTGCCTCCTTCCATCATACTGTCTTGCCTCTCATTTTACCTTCCTAAACCTCAATTTTCCCAGCTGGAAAATGGACATACATGTATCCCCCCCCCCACACACACACGGTTGTGAGGGTGTTATGGAATGGTGTGAGAGGCAGTCTTTTGTGAATGCTGTTTCCTCTCCCCATAAGTTGCTATGATGTCCCATCTCTGGGTTAGGGCCAAGACCATGGGTCCACATAGCTGCTGGTGGGCACACCAGCTCTCAGAACACAGCAATGACAGGATACCCGCCCAGCACTTACATCCCGATACCCAGCCCTTGCAGCATCTCCAGGCCCTGGTTGTGAACGATGGGCAGCACCAGGCCGTACATGATTGCCATGCCACATAGGCTCTGCACCACATGAATGATGAGGTAGCCTAGGAATGAAGGGAGCCGGTGGTAACTCAAGGTCCTTCGTGAGCCACCCCCTATGCCCCTCCTTGCAGGCTACCCTCTACCCTTCTCCTGCCAGACAACCTGGCACGCTTGCTTATCTGTTTCTTCTGCTTGGCAAGGCCTCACCTTCCTTCCTGTTCACTTCCTACTCTACCTGCTAGGTGCAGTTCGAGTGTCAACTCCCCTAGAAGGCATCTGAGCCCTGCCCTGGGGCTGGATAGTCATTTTCTTCTCCTCTGGGTCACCACCACCCTTAGCATATGTACTTCCTGGGTTCAGGACGGGTGGTGAGGAGGACCTTGAGACTATGTTTCTCCTTCTGTCCTGAAGGTCCCTCAAGGGCAGAGGCTAGGGCTGCTTCTGACCACCTCTCTCCTCCCCACTCACAGCCAGGACTCCCCAGGTGATGAAGGCATGTGTGTTGAATTGGATGGGTCACATATCTGCACTTACCCCATAGAATATAGGCTATTTGCCAGCCAGAGTACCTTGCAATGGCCACCTGAGGTTTCAAAGGAAAAAAGAGGTCTCAGAGAAGGAGGAAAACTTCATTACCTCTGCCACATGTGCCCAGCATCCCTTTCTCATTGGAAGTTCACCCACCAACCCAGTGAGGCGGGTGTCACGCTCACCCTCAGGTTTTGGCATATGGCTTAGTCTCAGATCAGAGAGAGACCTCGGCAGACTTACCACGCTCGCTGAGGAGGCCGGGTTATGGAACTTCAAAGGAAGAAAATGTTTATCTCCTGCCCGTAGCCTCTTTATGTGCTTTCTGGAAAAGATGTAGTACATTAAGTAGTGCCCATAACTGATGGTTCTTTGTGCATAATTAGAGTCCCATAGATAGCACAGGAAGGCCTACAGGGCTGAGAGTAGGCACCCTGGCCTCCCTGTGCTGACTGCAGCTCACCAGGTAGCCCCGAGTTGCCTTAAAAGTCTTGATCTTTAGTCTAGATTCTATTTTATAAAAATAGTATGTATTTATTGAGTCATAACGGTGACTGAATCTGATAGATGAGATTATGTGTGACTTGTTTCTTTTTTCTTTCTTTCTTTCTTTCTTCTTTTTTTTTTTTTTTGACAGGGTTTCACTCTGTCACCTAGGCTGGAGTACAGTGGCACCATTTTGGCTCACTGCAACCTCTGCCTCCTGGGCTCAAGCAATCCTCCCACCTCAGCCTCCCAAGTAGTTGGGACTATAGGAACACACCACCATGCCCAGCTAATTTTTTTTTATTTTAACTTTTTGTAGAGACAGGGTCTCACTATACTGCCCAGGCTGGTCTCAAACTCCTGGACTCAAGCCATCCCCCTGCCTAGGCCTCTCAATGTGGTAGGATTACAGGTGTGAGCCACTGCACCTGGCCTATTTTTCTTTCTATATTTTCTTATTTTCTATGATGAATATATATTACCTATGTAGTAAGATTTAAAAACAGTTGAAAACATAACCAGGTGTGGTGGCATGTGCCTGTAGTCCCAGCTACTCGGGAGGCTGAGGCAGGAGAATTACTTAAACCTGGGGGGCAGAGGTTGCAGTGAGTCAAGATCGCGCCACTGCACTCCAGCCTGGGCGACAGACCAAGACTCTGTCAAATAAATACATAAATAAAGTTGAAAACAGAAAACCAATTTCATTGATTGCCTAACCTTATAACAATGTAAAGGAAAATGACAAAGGGGAAACAATCCCTCACAAGTCACAGCTTCATCTTTCAATGTTCTGGTCCAGTCCTTGGCCCCATGCATAAAGGTGAGGTTGATAGCATTATGTTCATAGTCTACACTCATATTTGTGTCCTGGCTTTTTTACTTCACATTCTGTCCCCAGCAGTTTTCAGCCTGTTTTGTACTTTTCATGACCACTAAACTGGAAAGACTTGGAACAAATACAGAATGCAAATATCTCAATAATAATTTTTGTATATATTACATGTTGAAGTGATAATATTTGAGATATATTGGGTTAAATAAAACATGACTAAGACTAATGTAACCTGTCTATTTTTACTTTTTAAACAGAGGCTACTAGAACTTTCAAAGTTGAACATGTGAATTTCATTTTGTTTCTGTTTGGCAGCATGGAGTTAAGTGTGGTACCACCAACACATACAACACACACAGAGCACACACTCATATTTGCATTGTGCATGGAAAATTTCTGAAAGTATGCACAGAAAACAGTTAACAGTGGTTAGCTTGGGGCAAAAATTTCGGGGTTTGAGTAGGAGGAAGACTTACTTTACACTAAACATTTTTTGTAATATTTTTTAAAGCACCTGTATGTAGGTTGGAATAATAAAAACTAAAACGCTGGCACAATGCTAGTGCTCTGCAATTTGTAGTGTGATTCTCATCCTTGGTGTCCTCTGCCCCATGGTTCAGATAAGGAAGCAGGACAGGGATCATCACTCTTGGGTGACAGGTGGGGGCAGGGGCAGCCTGGACGGGAACGCAGGCCTCCTCTCCCTGTGCCCTCGGCCGCACATCCATGTCCCTGCAGCTCCCTTTGCATCATGTTTGTCCCTGGTTGTGCTCAAATGTCTCAGTGAATATCTCCCAGCCACACGCAGACTAATGAGGGAAGGAGCAGACATGTGCCCACATCAGGCAGGGCAGAGGGAGTAGCAGTATCCAGACCACCTGTAGGGTCCAGTGAGAAGAAAGCAGAGACAGGGAGCAAGGCAGGGCTGGTGGAGAGCTGGGACCCTTCCTGCCAGGAGAGTCTTCTTGTGGGTGTCCTCTGCAAGAGACTCGCCCTTTGGGCAGGCAGATGAGGAGGATGTAAAGGCAGGATGCTCTTCAGAGCTGGAAATTGGCCTGGACTTCCTGTAAGACTGTGTGTGTGTGTGTGCGCGCGTGCGCGTGCGTGTGTGTGGTGTGTGTGTGTGTGTGAGAGAGAGAGAGATGACCAGCAGGTACCTAAAACCCAACTGATATCTGCTTGCAAATGCTCACAACATGTTTAAAGCCATTCCCTCTTCCTATACTGCTTTTCTTGAGATTGATGCCCCTTGTCCCCTTGATTCAATATTCATTGATGTTCCCTTGAGCCAGATTCACCTGCTGGGGACCCAGTGTTACTAGCCCTGTAGAGCAAGGCAGGTCTGATACCCAGTAGAGGTGTCTGAGTGTAAAAGAAATAACAAGGTCTCTGGGGTCAGAAAGACTTGATCGTCTGCTAATTGCTTGGGCAAATTATTTAATTTTGTTGATTTTCAGCTTTCTCAACTGTAAAAATAGGGATGAAAGGACTTACCCCTCAGAGTTGTTGTGAAATTCAAGTAAAGACTCTAAGCATAATGTTAGCTCAATGTAGAAGTTCAAATCAATAATGCTTTTCTTCTTCCTACTAAAAAATGTGGTGAGCCCTGGACCTTGCACTCACTTCCTAGGCCCACTGAAGGCACTATTGGAGATTCTGAGGAAAGCTTGTCATACATATTTCTGGTGAAAGACACACAAATGACTCTGAGAGTGCTCTTACCTGTAACAGACCAAAATGTGGAACAGATAGCTCACACACGTGAGAGAGGCAGGCAAAATGGTCGCCACCCAGACTCCTGAAATATGAAAAGTGATATGAGAATCCTTGAAAAATAAACATGAAATGGAATTTTTTAAAATGCAGAATCCTGCACCAGAAAATTCTAAGCAAATCAAGTAGACTTTAACACATTTCTTGTGTAAGTAAACTTTTGCTCATTTTCTGTTTTATTTTAGTTGCACACACCCTTAGTATACTTCCTGCATACTCCTCTCATTTTGTACTAGTATTTTCACTAGTGAATAAAGTGAAGTGAATAAAGGAAGAGAAGCTATGGAGTATTTCCCATATATCATACATAGCCTCTGTCCATGAAAAACATATTTGACCTCTAATTGATTGCCACTTTTTTGGGAGGGGTGTTGGTTATACCTCAACTGGGTACAAAGATAGCTGGGATCAAGATGTCTTGGCTATTCACTCACCCACCCTTCAGCAAGTTTTGATATTGAGAATCGAATTTGCTTTTAGAGAGACTGTGTGAGTTCATAAAAGAGGGATGTAGAAACAGGGAAGTAGGATGATTTGTTGGTTTAAAAACTTCTGTAGAAGTTGCTTATCAATAGGCGCAAAAAAAGTATTTGACAAAATCCAACATCTCTTTACAATTAAAAACATTCAACATCTGGTGTTCTGTTGCAGAGTACAGAAACTATAGTTAACAATAATGTGTTGTATATTTCAAAATAGCTAGAAGACAGGATTTTGAATGTTCTCACCATAAATAAATGATAAATGTTTGAGGGGATGGGTTTACTGATTTAATCATCAGTCAATGTATATAAGTATCTAAACATCACATTGTAGCTAATAAATATGTACAATTTTTATGTGTCAATTACAAACAAAGCAAAACAAAAAAACACTACTCAACTTATTAGAAATACAAAATAACTTCCTTAGCCTGATAAAGGGCACTGCTAAAAACCCGCAGCTAACATCACACTTAGTGGTAAAAGGCTGAATGCTTTCCCCCAACCTCAAGAACAACAACAACAACAAAAATATCTACTCTCACCAATTCTAGCCAAAATTGTACTAGAGGTTCAAGCCAGTGCAATTAGGCAAGAAAAAGAAAATAAAATGCATCCAGATTGGAAAGGAAAAAATAAAACTCTATTCACAAATGCATGATCTCATATATAGAAAAACCAGGAAATACATAAAAAAAGTATTAGAACTAATAAATGAGTACAGTAAGGTTTACAGGGCACAAGAGAAATACATAAAAGCCAATTGTATTTTTATACACAAGCAACGAACAATCTGAAAATGAAATAAGAAAATGATTGCATTTACAATAGTATCAAAAATAATAAAATAATATTAAATTTAGCAAAAGAATGTACAACTTGTACACTGAAAGCCACAAAAGATTTTGAAAAAATTTTAAGAAGACATAAATTACTGGGAAGACTTCCCACATTCACATATAGGATATTCATTGTTAACATAGCAATACTACCCAAATGGATCTATAGATTCAACTCAATCCCTATCAGAATTCAAATGCCATCTTAGCATTAATTGACAAGCTAATCCTAATATTCATATAAAATTGAAGGAACCAAGAACAGGCAATAAAATTCAGAAAAAGAAAAAGAAAATTATAGGACTTTCTGTTTCTAATTTCAAACTTACTACAAAGTTATAGTAATGAAGGCACAGTGATACTGACATAAGGACAGACAAATAGATCAATGGAATAGAATTGAGAATCCAAAATAAACCCTCATACTTATGGTCAATTTATTATCAACACAGATGACAAGACAATTCAATGGGGCAAAAAATGTGTTTTTTGACAAATGGTGCTGGAACAACTTGATATTCACATGCAAAACAATGAAATTAGACTCCTACCTCACACCATGCATAAAAATGAGCTAAAAATGGATCAAAGGCCTACATGTAAGAGGCAAAACTAAAAAAGTCTTAGAAGAAAATATGAGAAAAATCCCTGTGACCTTGGGTTAGGCAATGGTTTCTTAGATATGACACCAAAAGCACAAGTGATATAAGAAAAAACAGATACGTTTGGCTTCATCAAAATTGGAAACATTTGTGTTTCAAAAGATATCATCAAAAAAAGTGAAAAAGTAACACACAAAATGGGAGAAAACATTTTCAAATCATGTATCTCATAAGGGATTTGTATACAAACTATATAAGCACACTTACAGCTCAATAAATAAACAGACAAATCATCCAATGTTTACATGATCAAAGAATCTGAACAGACATTTCTCAAAAGAATATATACAAATGGCCAGTACGTGTAAAAGTACATGTAAAGTTACCAGACACTATTAGCCACTAAAGAAATGAAAATAAAAACAACTGTGAGATTCCACTGCATCTCCACTAGATGGCTATAAACAAAAAGATGGATAATGGATAATGATAAGTGTTGGCAAGGATGTGGAGAAATTGGAATTTCCACAATGCTGGTAAGACTAGACAGCGATCCAGCTACTTTTGAAAACAGTCTAGCAGTTCTCCAAAAGGTTAAACATAGAGTTGTCATATGTTTAACAGGCTATTCCACTCCTAGATATATACCCAAAATATGTAAAAATATATATATATATAATACTTGTACATGAATGTTCCTAGCAGTATTATTTGTAACAGCCAAAAGTTACAGCAACCCAAATTTTATCAACTGATGAATGGACAAATAAAATGTGGTATATTCATATAATGGAACAGTAATTGACAATAAAAGGAATGAAAAATAATTTAAAAATTTGGACACATGATATGATATGGATGAACCTTATAAACACTGTGCCATGTGAAAGAAGCCTGTCACAAAGGGTGATGTATTGTAAATAGGAGGAATAAGTTCAAGAGATCTATTGTACAACATGGTGACTGTAGTTCATAATGATATATTATATTCTACAAAAATGCTGAATGAATGATAAGTATTCCATCACAAAAATGGTAACTATTTGAGGTAATATATTTGTCAATGAGCTAGATTTAACCATTTTAAAATTATATATACTTCAAAACATTATGTTGTACAGAATAAATACATACAATTTTATGTCAGTTTAAAAAATAAATTTGAAAAAGAGATGACATTATCATATTATTCCATTTCTACGATAGGTCTGGAATAGGAAAATCCAGAAGTATATAAAATAGATTCGTAGTTGTTTAGGACAGGAAAGGTTAGAGGGAAATGGGTCATGATGCTTTGCGGAGGTGACGAAAAATGTTCTAAATGGTTGCACAATCTTGAGAAAATACTAAAAACCATTGAATGGTACACTTAAATGGATGAATGTATGCAATGTGGATTATGTCTCCATAAAGGTGTTTCAAGACCAGGTGTAGTAGCTCACATCTGTAATCCTAGCACTCTGGGAGGCCAAAGTGGGAGGACTGCTGGACTGCAGGAGTTTGAGACCAGCCTGGGCAACATAGCAAGATCCTGTCTCTACAGAAAAAATCAGCAAATTAGCTGGGTGTGGTGGCATGTGCTTGTGGTCCCAGCCACTTGGCAAGCAGAGTGGGAGGATTGCCTGAGCCTGGCAGGTTGAGGCTGCAGTAAGCCATAATCATGCGTCTAAGCCTGAGTGACACAGTGATACCCTCTCTGGGAAAAAAAAAAAAAAAAAAATGTTTCTTAAAAAGAAAGAAAATGAAAGCAGATTTCCTTTCCTTTCAAGTTCCAAATGTGTCCTTGTCCTTGTCCCAGGATCACTAAGACTAGGCAATTGCTATATTCCAAATCTTAACCAACCCCAAAACTGCCATAAATCCCACCCCAGAGGATGCAGAGGAAAACGTGTTTGGAGGGGAAGGATGAGACGAGTCTGGCTACAAGAAGGGTGAGTGTAGAGTTGCTCCAGCTAACAGCACGAACACCTTACGCATTTAATTTAATGCCTTTATCTTCCCAGACAAAGGTGAAGTATGATCAGCTTGAAAGTTTCTCTTGGCAAGTGGGTAGCTGTTTTAAAGCTAGAAGAGACCAGGATAAAGACAAATTTAATGTTTTGATTGTCAAAATGTCTAAATACATCAAAACATGAGTGAACATGGTGATATATTCACCATAGAGCACAGAGACCAAGAAAGTGAGGTTTCCTTTAAAATTTTTTCTGAAAACAGAGACGAAAATGTGTATTTCTAAAAGTAAGATTTAGAATGGGTATCACTGAAATTAAAGCTTAGAATATACTCTCTCAGTGTTATACTCAGGGAATCATTATGTTGAACATAAATCTCTACTGAAGATGAATAAAATTGTTGAAAGGCAATACGAAACTATGGTACTGTGCAAGGGGCAGTATCTGTTCAGTGCTCATGTAAAAGGTAACTTTCCATGACACAAATATGTGATTTCACAGATGAGGAAACTGGGGCCAAGAGAAGGGTCCTGACTTGTCTTATGACACAGAGTGAATGTATCCAGGCATCTTGTCTAGGGTTCTTTCTCATCTAGGAATAATGAACAATTCTCATCCCTCCACAGGCAATAGACATATCACTGGAATATGTCATTTTCAAAGAAAGTTTCCATTTTAAGACAAAATGCCTTTCTTATTGCCTAGGGCAAAGGACATGAACAGACATTTCTCAAAAGAAGACATACCAATGGCCAACAGGTATATGAAAAAATGTTCATCATCACTAATAATCAGGGAAATACAAATCAAAACCACGATGAGGTACCATCTTATACTTGTGAGAATGGATACTATCAAAAAGACAAGAGATAAGTGTTGGCAAGGATGTGGAGAAAAACGAACTCTAGGATACTGTTAGTGTGAATGTAAACTAGTACAACCTTTTGTAAAACGGTATGGAGGTTCCTCAAAAAATTAAAAATACAATTACCATGTGATCCATCAATCTCACTACTGGTATATACCCAAAGGAAATGAAATCAATATATTGAAGAGATATCTGCACTACCATTTTCATTGCAGCACTGTTCACAATAGCCAACAGATGGAATCAACCTAAGTGACCAACAACAGATGAATGAATAGAGAAAATGTATTATACATTATATACAATGGAATACCACTGAGTCTTTAAAAACAAGGAAATCCTGCCATTTGTGACAACATGGATGAACCTGGAAAATATCACGTTAAGTGAAATAAGTCAGGCACAGAAAGGCAAATACTGCATGATCTCATTTATGTGTGAAATGTAAAAGAGGTGAACTCATGAAAGCAGAGTAGAATGGTGGTTATCAGGGGCAAGCAGGGGTGTGTGTAGAGGGATGGGACTGGGGAGATGTGGATCAAAGGATACAAAATTTCAGTTAGACAAGAGATTAAGTTAAAGAGATCTATTTTTTAAGTGACTTTCAAGTAAAACTTGAAAGATATAAATACACATTTCACAAAGAAAGGTCATTGTTTGGTGTTCTATTTTTTTCCAAATGGAAAATATAGAATCATTTTAGTAATTGCCATTAGCATTGAGACAAAATGGGCAATTTAAGATGAGAAATTTTTCAGGGCATGTTCATTTCAGCTCCAGCTTCATTAAAGAAAGGACTGTGTCTTGATCCTTTTGTCTTTCTAGTCAATCCAGGGAGGTAAATCAGCTCTAACACATTTTTCTCCAAGTGTGGTCATCTCAGCCAGGTATATCAATGCTAGCAGCCACAAATACTACATGTGTCCACCTGCCATCAGTTACAAGCCCCTCGCTCAGTTTCCCATACAGTTGTGAGAACAGGTGGCTTATGGTTTTACCTTTGGTGACACTGATCAGCTCTTTCACCTGCAGGAAGACTGGAGTCAGGACCCCTGAATGGTTTGTGAAGGTGATGTAGCTCTCCAGCTTGTTTTCAAACACGTCCAACTCATCTCTCACATACACAAACACGCAGAACTCGATGACAATGAACTGGGGACACACAGCAAAGGTTTCCAGGTCTCACATGAGTCCAACTCAGCATGGGAATAACATATGGTTTTTCCCTTGGGGTCAAGGCCAGTGTCTTCCAGCCATTCAAAACTCTACTGAAAATGATTCTAGACACTGGCTATTCTAAGATGAATGGCATTTTGAGTTCTTGGGAGACAGGAATCACTTCATGGTCTGTTCTTTACCCTCCAGCAAACAAGACAAGGACCCACAAGGGCTCAAGAAACTCTACAAACATTCATGGAATCAGTGAAAAAAGAATGACTAACTTTGAGTAAGGTGTGATCTGGGGGACAATTGCAGCCCTATGTCACACTGATCCCCTTCACTGATCTTTGCAGGAGCTATGTTGGAGAAATGTACAAATGTTTCTTGTACAAATATCATGGTTGCCCAACATCTTATCATCCTGCTGTCATGCCATTGTTTTTGTAGTTCCTGCTGCCAGTTCACTCCACAAACCCAATCATGTTTATCTCTGAAAGTGGAGTTCATACACTATCATGTTCATGCAACTGCTCGATCTTGAATGATTTGCTAAACTTCCAGAGCATTTCACTTTATCCTTTCTCTCTCTTAAGATGGCAGGTCCCTCATACCATGTCTTATCTCCTTCTCATAGACCATGAGCTTCTCCCAGCCCAGGACTGAGCTGAATCAGCTCTCTGTCCTCTTCCAACTCTTAGTCCAGTGTTTGGCATAGAGTAGATATTCCATAGATACTTAAGAAACAATGTAATTCCAAATTTGTTATTCATTGTTGCACACAACTGTAGTTGTCCCTTAAAATCCATTCTCCCTTCTTTGGGCACAGAGCTAGACTACATTTCCCAGCTTCCCTTATATTGGGTATGGCTACATGACTAGGTTCTTGCCAGAGAAAGAGGAGTGGAAAGAATATATGATACTTCCACACCTAGTCCATTGAAACCCTCCACAAGCACCTCTCCTTGCTTTGCCACCTTCTGTTGACTATGTGCAGATTGTGATGAGGTCCTCTAGGATGGTGAAGGCACATGATGGAAGAATTCTGGGTTCCTGAATGACCGCACAGAGGACTACAGCTTCCCCTACCTGAACACACAACTCACCACTGTTGTGGAGGTAAAAAACGTATACTGTTAAGCCACAGGAATTTAGGAGGTTATCTGGTACTTCAGCATAACCTACCTAATACACTCACCTAAAAACTTAATCACAGGATTTACTTCAATAGGTATTCTCCTACTACGTTTAAAATGAACAGGAGACAATTTAGCCTTGCCCTTTTTATGCATCCATTTTGACCCTACTTTTGACTCAGCCAGTTTATCTTAGATAACTTTGACCACACAAAATGTTTTGATTCTATGCTTAATAAAACATTGAAGTCAGAATTATGCCAGCACTTAAAATGTCTTGTTGAGAAAAGTAAACTTAAAAAGAATGCTTAATCCACTTAAAAATAATAGTATAGTAAAAAACACAATTCTGTTATCTGCTTTTATTTTTAAATTAAAATTGAATTCATTATTATTTATAATAAATTCAATAATTTTTAATTCAATTATTGAAAAAGAATTGAAATTATTTTGATCAGAAATCAATTATTTTACATTTAAATGATTTGATTTTGCTCACGGAAGAATTTATTGATCACAGATTCTACTATTGTTAAGTTTTCTTTAGGGATCACTATTTCTACCAAGTAAACTTTCCTGGCTCAAATTTTGCATATCAAAATATTCTTAAATATATTTTTCTTCTATCAGGTTTTAGCTGATAATAAATTTCACCATGTGGCATTTTAACCATTATGAGTCTTTTTTTGTGGATTATTTTTACTAGTCATACTCACCATGTGGGTAAAAGTGTCCTTGGAATCAAAATGGTGGGTTTGAAGCACTGTACTTCTTTGATTTACCAAGATTCAATTTTGACCCAGCTCTTTAGGAACATACTGCTTACCTCAAATACTCCATAACCCTAGCCCCAACCCTGCCCCATTTATAAAATATAAAAAGATTTTCTTAGAGCTACTTACAAGATACAGGCAGATGAATGCCAACACAATGGTTCCAATCATTCTGCTTGGAAATTGAAAGCAGGGATCCCACTCATATATCCTGGTTTGGAACCAAGACTTTTTTTTCTCTCTGTGGATGAGAAATAAATATCAAGAGATGAGAGGCTGGTAGGAAAACAACTGCCTGATTCATCTGAAAATAACCCCACCTTCTTTTTATCTCAGATTATATTATAGAAAGAGACCACTGTTAGCTTCCATTGTTTTCATTCTCCCTTTATTCTTAAGGACAAAAACTGGATTTTATTTTGGGCAGAAAATCACCAAACTAAAAGGTTAAAGTTCCCAACCTGTCTTGCAGCTAAGAGTGACCAGACTAAATCCAGGCCAATAACACGTGACCACAAGTGTGGTGTAGAACTTTGGAGAGGCTGCTCAGATGGAACTAACACAGCTGGGAAAGCTTCTTTGCCTCGCCTTGCCTTGCCTTGCCTGCTGTCTGAAATGCAGATGTGGTGGCTGGTCCAAGCTGGAGCTCCAGCAGCCCCATTGGACCATGAGACAGCATTGAGGATGGAAAGCACATACATGATGCTAGAACAGAAAGACAGGTGATTGGTGAACTGATCCAGGGTCAGGATGGACTGCTCACCTTCAGAGTTATTTTATAAGAGAAAATAATACATCTTTCTCTTGGTTGTGCCACCATTATTTTGGGTTTTCTACTACATGTAGCCAAACTGAATTCTAACCAGATTACTAGCTTTGCTACTGTGTGACCATGGACCAGACACGTCCTTTCACTGTGGCATATGCCCACGTGCATAGTGAAAGGAGCAGATGTGGTGGTGGCTTATACGATTCTGAGATCTGGTACTTTTGCCTGGCAACATCTATATCCTCGTCTACTGGTAACAGCACCTCAGTTTTGTTTTGTTTGTTTCTTTTGTTTTTGTTTTGATACATGGTTTTACTCTGTTGCCCAAGCTGGAGTGCAGTAGCATGGTAACTGCTTACTGCAGCCTTGACCTCTCAACTCAAGTGATCCTCCCACCTCAGCCTCTCAGGTAGCTGGGACCACAGATGTGCACCACCACACCCAACTAAATTGTTCATTTTTTGTAGAGACGGGGTCTCACCACGTTGCCCAGGCTGGTCTTGAACTCGTGAGCTCAAGTGATTCTCCTGCCTCGGCCTCCCAAAGTACTGGGATTACAGTCATGAGTCGCCATGCCTGGCCTAACACCTCAGTTTTAATTTGGGGAACCACCACTCTCTCACCCTGGGTCTTAGCGGGTAAGTGATGCTGATCCCACTTCCTGGCTCTGGGGGAAGGGGAGGGACATGTGACTCAGGCTTAGCCAATCAGTGCACTCCAATCACTGCCACAGTAAGTGGTTCTGAGGTGGCATGTGATCCAATTTGATTCAGTGAAACACATTTGTGGGACTTTCGTTTGAATAACTGGAAAGGAGCATTTGTCTTTCTTCTGGGCTTAAACCAGGAGGGTATAAATTTAGAGAGTCTGGGCGCCACCATGTGGAGGAATCCCACCTAACTGTGAGGCCCACACATAAAAGCAGAGCTGAGGGGAGATTGAGGGAAAGAGACCTAGTTCTGATGATACCAACTAAGCCTCTGGATCCAGCTTGCCTGAAACTGACTACCTCTAGACATTTCAGTGATGGGAGCCCATTAATTTCCTTTCTTGCTTTAATCCGGTTTGAGTTGGGTTTCTGTTTTTAGCAAATGAGAGTCTTGACCACCATAGTGCCTTTCTGGTCATCCCAGGCTCTGCTGCATCATCAGGGCTCATCAGAGTGGGTGCAAACTTGCAGGCGAATGAACAAAACTGTGGCTTACTGAGGGCGGGGTGTCCTCAGGAGCTGCTTGACGTGCTCTGCCTGGTGCGTTTCCAGGACAGACTTTTCTTCCTGTAAGACAGCAGACAGGCTTACACTTTGGCTCACAAATTCTTGTTAGGGTTTTGATCTTGTTAAGGAGGGGGCAATGGCCACAGAGGGCAGGATTTGGGGTAGGAGTTGCTCTTTTGGATTTAGCCATGCTGTGGTCAAGATAGGTCTTTTCCTCTCCCCTACACCCCACTGTTGAATTTGCCCTGTGTCAAAGAAGCTGTGTTTGACAGTGGTTAAGGAAGAGGCTCCACAACTGAACTGTCTAGATTCCACTTCTGGCTCTGCTACAGGTTAGCCATGTGAAAGGAAAATATCTTGGGCCCCCAAAATTACTAAGCTAAAGGGAAAAGTCAAACTGGGAACTGCTTAGGGCAAATCTGCCTTCCATTCTATTCAAAGTCACCCCTCTGCTCACTGAGACAAATGCATATCTGATCGACTCCTTTGGAAAGGCTAATCAGAAACTCAAAAGATTGCAACCATTTGTCTCATCTACCTATGACCTGGAAGCCTCTTCCAGTTGTCCCACCTTTCCAGACTGAACCAACGTTCATCTAACATATGTTGATTGATGTCTCATGTCTCCCTAAAATGTATAAAACCAAACTGTGCTCTGACCACACTGGGCACATGTTGCCAGGACCTCATGAGGCTGTGTCATGGGCACGTGTCTTCAACTTTAACAAAATAAACTTTCTAAATTAACTGAGACCTGTCTCAGATTTTCAGGGTTCACAGCTGGGTGACCTCAGGCAACTCAACTCACCTGTCTGCATCCAAGTTTCGGAATTCAGAATGTGAGGTGTAGTAACAGTACCTGTCTCTCTGGCTGTTGTAGGGATTAAACCCATCAGTACATGCAGTGCTCATACTTAGTACTCACCACCTGGAACTCCCAGCCAAGGTGCACCCTCAGAGCCTTGACAAACATATGCAGGAAGCGTCCCAGCAGGAAGGCGAGGCACAGCAGCGAGGGCCAGTAAAACATGAGGGTCTCATACTTCCCCACAAACTGCAACAGAAGCAGACCACAATGTGGCTCCAGGCAGATGGGGCCGAGCCACCTGCTGAAGCTGCAGGACTCTGCCTGCCCCAGCTTGCTCCAGCAAGGCCCCCTCTCTCAGGTTTGTGAGTCAGTGGCCAATCCCTGATCCCCCAAACCCCCGTTATCAGAATGGGCAATGAACTTGGAGCACAGCAACCCTGGATTCAAGTCTCGGCACCCCCATTTTATTTTATAAAGCTAGCTTTCCAGTCTGGGTGACAGAGCAAGACCCTGTCTCAAAACAAAACTAGTTTTCAAGGTATTTTTTCCTTATTAGGAAGCTATTAATGAGTACTCCTTTTGGAAAATATGAGTGAGAGAACCAGAGGTGGGTAGGTAGATGGGAGGAGGAGGCAGAGAAGGAGAGGGACTGAGAGGGAGAAGGAGAAACAAAGAGAGGAAGAAATGGAAGGATGGAGGTAGAGAAGAAGAAATAACCCATAATTGCCATAAGGCTGAGAGCAACACAAGCTGAGGGAAAGAGTAATAGTTCTCTCAAGATGGTACTTATCGGATTTCTGTGTTTTTAGTTTTATTTTGATGAAAAAGATGGTTTTCCGCTGTCTCAAAACAAGTAATGTTGTGACTTATCTCTTACACTTTACTGGTTGGTTTCATGTTTTTTACATTTCCAGAGTCATATTTCCTCCCATGGGAAACTGGGGTTTGACGTTGTGATGTTAAAGTGCAGGATGGAGATATGCTGAGATGCAGGGCTCATGTCTTCCCTTGATCCTCCTCTCCAACATATGCTTATGGCTAGATATGACCACTATCAACATTTCTATGTCTTTCATCTATATATCTATATGTACTATAAATTGAGGTCATACCAAACATAAAAGTCTGCATATATGCACTCCTGGCCCAGGTGGCTTTCTTGCGCTCCCCACAACCTGCCTGGTAGCCTTTCTAGGTGCACTGTGACATCCTTCTTTCAACTCGCTCCTTTTCCAGGGTCCAGGGCTAAGGAGATGAACCAGTTCCCACCAACTCTGAGGACAATGCATGGCAAAGTTGGAAGGGGCTCATCTGGTCCAAGTCTTCCATTTTATAGAAAAAGAGACTGGAGCTGTAGAGAGTGAAAAGAAATGGACTTTGGAGTCAGCCAGACCTGGCCTCAATACCAATTCCACTGCTTCCTATGAGTGACTTAATCTACTTGAGCCTCACTTAATATACTAGCTCCCCACCTGTGAACTAGGTTTGATGAACTTCCCACCCTTGCAGGGCTACTGTGAGGAGTAAAGGAGAAAACACCTCTCTGTGAATGCACACCTTGATGAACATGGGGTGCTCTACAAATGGAAGCATCATGAACGACAACAACTACCTTTTTATGCAAATGAGGAAGTGGAGCCCCAGAAGTGGCAGAGGCTTGTTCAAGATCACACAGCAAGTTGACCATGGTGATAGGACTGAAAACCCCAATGGAGACTCACCTGCCCGTGGGGACACTGTGAAACTTGAAGAACGGTGACAGCAAACCTGCAGGAACAGAAACAGAGTTGGGGGTCCTGGGGTTCCCTCCCAGCACAGCCCCAGGAGCAGCCCCTGTGAAAATGGCTCAGATCCCACCTACCCACGCCTACCTCTCCCCCTTGGGAGAGCTAATGCCCAGGCCTCCATGGACATCTCTCCCCGATCAGCCACCCTGCTTGTGCTAAAGTAGGTGCACGCTAAATTCATTCATTCGCCTGCCCTCATGGAGGACATAGTCTTGGAATCTGTGATCGCAGAGCAGGAGGCCCTTAGAGAGTTTATCCTCCCTCCCCTCATCATTCAGGTGGGACCTGGAAGTCCAGGGTTGGCAAGGGATTTATCCAAAGTCACACACGAGCATGGGCAGACCCAGGTCTCCTGACTCCATGGCCAAGGCTCTTCCTACCTCTATGTGATCTGTTTGTAGACTCTGCTCCAAAGTCATGAGCCTTGATGCTTTACCCAACCCCTAACACCACAAGCATTCCTGGTTCTGTTTCAGCTTGGGCTGTACTCCCATGGTGCCCAAGCTGCTGAGCAATTCCCACCACCCTGTTCTCTCCTGGGCAAATGTCTGTCAGAGGCTGATGAGATGATATTATGCCACATCTAACCCTGGACACCCTCCATTTAAATTTCTATAAAGCAGATCACTTACAAACTTTATGATTGTAGCCACTGGTGTGTCAGTTGCTTGTGAGGCCCCTGCCTGTCATCTCTAAGTGGGAGAATCCCAGCCTCATAGAAAATGCTGGATGGGAGAAAGAGCCCAGCAAAGGAATTGGGAACAAAGAAATGAGTCTCCACAGCTGGAGAGTAGAATTGTTGGAGGGGTTTTCAGTCAACAACTGTTCTCTGGTGCCAGCTCTGTGCCAAGTCTGGTGCCCGGCACTGAGGGCACAGAGCTCAACATGAAGGTCAAGAAACTTCCATCTGGTGAGAGTGATTGTCCTCGAAGCAGGAGTGTACACTTATCCCTAGACATGACCCACACAGGGAATGGGGACATATAGACAAAGAGGCCAGAACACCTGGTTCACGCAAGCCTGTCTTGTTCTCCAGTGTATTTCCTGGCTCATAGTAGGGATGTAATGGTTGTTGAATGAATAAGTGCATGGATGAAGGAATGTAGGAGTCTTGTATGGCTGGAGGTGTGTGCTAGACACTGTTGGGGGATGGAGGCAAAAGGAGAGGCCAGACTGTGACGGCCCTGAATGCCCAGCTAAGGCACGGGAACTTCCTCCAAGGCTCCCAAGAGAAGCCATGGCAGCATTGATGAGAAGCCTTGAAAAGGGCTCCTGAGTCTCCCAGTGGGACCCCCAGCAGTTTACAGAAATGAGTTTTCCTCAGGAATGGAAAACCAAATACCACAGTCCTACTTCTAAGTAGGAGCTAAGCTGTGGGTGCGCAAAGGCATACAGAGTGGTATCATGGACTCTGGAGACTCAGAAGGGGGAAGGGTGGGAGCAGGGAGAAGGATAAAAAGCCACAGATCAGGTATAGTGTCTACTACTAGGCTGACGGGTGCACTAAAATCTCAGACTTCACCATGATACAATTCATCCTTGTAATCAAAAACCACTTGTACCCCAAAAGCTATTGAAATAGAAATAAATAAAATAAAATTATAATTTATTTGAAAAAAAAAAAAAAGAAATGAGTTTTCCTAAATCCCTGACTTCTACAAACACTCTAATCACAAGTAGCCTTGTGTGAAGCAGATAGAATGCCAGCCTGGCCTTCTGAAGCCTCCAATGCAGTCCCCACAATGGGAACTTGGACAAGTCACTCCTGCCCTCCCTGGGCCTCAGTTCTGGGCAAAGGTGTCCTCCAAGAGGAGCTCTCAGATTACCTCCAGCCCCGTGCCCAGAGTTCAGTCACACACAAGAAGTCGGGGGCGTGGGGGCAGGCAGAGACCATCTTACCAGATCAGAGAGTAGCAGAAGCCCAGGATGGAGCTGACCAGCTGGAACTCCGACGAGAGGCAGGCAAAGAAGGGGAAGTGGGACAGGCCGACTTCAATGCCTCCAATCAGAAGCTCAAAGGCTGGGAAGACAGGGCCAGAGGTGCTGTGAGCTTCTCTTACCACTGGGTTCAGGGGAGTCCCAGGGAAGCTGTGGTACCTCATGCTGACCCCCAGTCAGGAACAGCCCCAGCTTAGGGCCAGCAGGAATGACTTTCATTCGTTCATACAACAGGCCCTTCCTGGTCCCTATTTGGAGCCAGGCACTGGGCTTACTATTGACATGAAGGAGACTTGGTCCCTGTACTTGGTAAGCTCACAGGGTGATAGATGGAGACAGACGACATAAACAAACAGACAAATGAACAATCAAAAATAGTGACTGCAAGTGCACCAGACTCAGAGAGAGGGGCTATGGTATGTGCAAAGCTGCTTGTTAACTACAGCACACTTTACATACAAGGGAACAGTCACGTTAATCCTGCCACTAACTAGCTCTGAGATGGACTAACAGCATCCAGTATAATCTAACCATGCATGATGATTAGATACTTTCAAAGTGTCTACTCTGAGCTGACTCTTGGGCCAGGAACTCGGGACAGGAGGAATGGACAAGGTTCTTGCTTTGAGATGCTGACAGTCCAACAGGGGAGACAGGTGGGAAAGTCAGTGGCATGAAATGACCTGTAAGGTAGGGACATTCAGCCTACTGCGAGGACACAAAAGATGAAGCCACTGACGTCACTTGGGGTATCAGGGAAGGCTTCCTGGAGGCAATGCAACATAAGCAGGAGACTGCACAATGGAGAGAAATAGGGAAGGAAGGACATCAAAGGATGGGAGATAATTGGCTGGTTGGTACATATGTGAATGTGAGTGCTGGAGGGCTGGCGGGAAAGATCAATACAAAAACAATAATTGCGGTGAGGACAGCAGTTGCAGTAGCAAAACTTTCTAATCTCCCTGAATTCTCCCCATAGAATCAGAGCAGCTAGAAAGACAAAACTAAAGACTCACAGACAACATCTGCAACAAATCTAGGTGACAAGACCCATTTGATGTCAATATCTGAGTAAGAGGAAGCGGAAGAAAGGCAAGAGGGGTTCTGAAGGCCCAAGAGCTGAAGAACTCAAAATTTGCAGCAGATACTAACGAGAAAATGCAGCTGAAGGCCACGATTCATAGGTGAGTGTAAGCAGACCTTAGTAGGATCTGAATATGCTGGAGCTGTCTGAACCCCAGGAAATTCCTATACTGATAACCTAAGGCCCCTCCCAGGACAAAGCCCTTTACTGAGCATAAATTGATGGCAGTGGAATCCAAAATGAGGAGTAGCTGGGAAAGAAGGTGTGTGGACAAGGGTGGAAAAGACAGGCAGACTCAGAAAGTATGAGGAGATAGATGGATGGATGGATAGATAGATAGGTATGTAGTAGATAGATGATAGTAGATGGATGGATGATAGACAGATATCAGGTAGATGATAGAGAACCAATAATGATAATGAGATAGATAGATAGATAGATACATACATAG
Organism: Rhinopithecus bieti; assembly: GCF_001698545.2. NCBI lineage: Eukaryota > Metazoa > Chordata > Mammalia > Primates > Cercopithecidae > Rhinopithecus > Rhinopithecus bieti. The sequence goes on along the minus strand of NW_016815677.1, from coordinate 1,393,123 downwards.
ATAGATAGATAAAGACAGAGATATAGTCACATTGTGAAAACAAAAAAGGAAACTCTAAAGCCATAAAACAAGAAATAATGTCTGACCCAGCCTTACTTTTTGAATTTATAAGAAAACTTATTTCACTGAAAAATGAGGCACAGATGGGTACCTGTAGTCCCAGCTATCAGGGGACTGAGGCAGGAAAATTGCTTGAACCTGGGAGGCAGAGGTTGCAGTGAGCTGAGATCATGCCACTGCACTCCAGCCTGGGCAACAGAGTAAGACTCCATCTCAAAAAACAAAATTCAAAGTTATTATTTAAAAAAAGGATAAGGAGCAGAAAAATATCACTAGAGATCACAAAACCACTCCAGAAAGAGGCCTGTAAGACAGATGGAAACTGTAATCTAATATTTCAATATAAGCTAAAAAAAATTAAGAAAATGATAGCATCTATGAACAAATAATCTATAAATCAGAATTTGAAAAACTAAAAAAGGAAGTGATTAAAGAAAAGAAAGATTTGATGACAGGTTAGATAACTCAGGAAAAATTTTAGAAATACAAGAAAAAAATCATTTTAGAAATGAAGACCAAAGTAAAACAAACAGAAAATTGGTATCCTGAATATATGAAGAGCACAAGAAAATAAAGCACACACTATATTTACACTTCCCCTGAAACAAAACCAGACAAAATATATAAAACAACTGCTTTCAAGACACCGGACTTCAGGCAGCAGAGGACAGTGATCACTGAAGGACAGGAAACAAACAAGGTGAGCGCCACAATTTCCCTACCTTAATGCAGAATGCAGTACAGGCAGGGGAAACCCAGGCAGAGCCCTGCAGTTTGCCTGAGTTGAGGAGACAGAACTGAGACTCTGGGAAGACAAAGACGGCTAGAATTTGCAGGATATAGTACTGGAGAGGAGGGAGCTGCACAAAAAGAGAGTTCTGGGAGACAGATATCTGTAGACGGTTCCCCTGAGTCTTTAGCTGAGTGCTGACCAGCAGGGTTGTGTAGGAAAGAACCACTTGAAAAGATTAGAGGTAAACATGTCTGCAAGTCACACAGTGCCAGGATAGTGCCTGTTCTCACCGGCCAGACTGAAAAACTTCATGACATCAAAAGCACAAGCAAAATCTGGACTTCCTCAAAATTTAAAACTTTTATGTATTAAAGGACATTATCAAGAAAGTGAAAAGAAAACCTACAGAATAAGAAAGCATTTGCAAATCATATATCAGATAAGGATTTAATATACAGCATATATAAAGAACTACAACTCCACATCAAAAAGATAAACAACTCAGTAAAGAGATGGCCAGGACTTGAATAGACAAGTTCCCAGACAAGATATACAAATGACCAATAAGCACATAAAAAGATGCTCAGCATCACTAGTCATTAGGGAAATGAATCAAGACAATAATGAGATGCTATACACACCTATTAGGATGGTTATAATCAACACACACACACACACACACACACACACACACAGAGACAGAGAGAGAGAGAAAACAGTAAGAGTTGGCTAGGATGTGGTGAAATTGGAACACTTGCACATTGCTAGCAAAAATATAAAATGGTGCAGCCATGGTGAAAAGCAGTGTGCCAATTCCTCAAAAAGGTAAGCATAGATTTGACTTAGCAAGTGACCCAGCAATTCCACTCTCAGGTATATAACCAAAAGAATTTAAAATGGGGACACAGATACCTGTGTAACAATGTTCACTACAACATTATTAACAATAGCCAAAAGATGAAAACAACCCAAGTGCTCATCAACAGATAAATGGATTATTAGCCATAGTATAATGCAGTATATCAGCTGTAAAAAGGAATGAGGTTCTGATCCATGCTACAACATGAATGATTCTTGAAAATATTATGCTAAGTGAAAGAAAGCCAGACACAAAGTACAAATATTAAAAGAAATGTCTCAAAGAGGCAAATTCACAGAGATAGAAAGTATATTAGAGCTTATCAGGGTGATATGGTTTGGCAGTGTCCCCACCCAAATCTCATCTTGAATTGTAGTTCCCATAGTCCCCAAGTGTGGTGGAGGAACCTAGTGGAAGGTAACTGAATCATGGGAGGGCGATTTTCCCCCATACTATTCTCACTATAGTGAGTAAGTTCTCACAAGATCTGATGGTTTTATAAAGGGCTTCCCCCTTTGCTTGGCTCTCATTCTCTCTCCTGCCACCATGTGAAGAAGGACATGTTTGCTGTTTGCTTCGCCTTCTGCCATGATTGTAAATTTCCTGAGGCTTCCCCAGCCCTGCAGAACTGTGAGTCAATTAAACCTCTTTCTTTTACAAATTACCCAGTCTCAGGTATTTCTTTATAGCAGCATGAGAATGTACTACTACACCAGGGTCTGAGGAGAGGAGGAACGAGGAGCTATTGCTTAATAATGTTTAGAGTGATGAAAGGTTTTGAAAATAGATATTTGGAATGGTTGCACAAAATTGTGAATGTAATTAATGCCACTGGGTTGTATACTTAAAATGATTGAAATGAAAATTTATGTTATATATATATATTACTACAATTTTTTTAAAGGAGCGGAGCATCGATTATGCAACAACTCCAATGCCCTAAAATTGTAGTCCTCAAGGAGGGAAAAGAGAGAAAAAATATTTAAAGAAATAATGGCCAAAATTTCTCCTCCCTTCCTTTCTTTTCTTTTCTTTCTTTCC
>NW_016815677.1:1387164-1389650 GCF_001698545.2 Rhinopithecus bieti | reverse complement strand
ATGTACTCCTCCTGCCCGGAGAATTTTTCTTAACATTTCTTGGAGAGTAGGTCTGTTAGCAATAACTCCCTTAGGTTTTGTTGGTCTGAGAAAGTCTTGATCTCTCCATTTTTTACTAACTCTTACATTTTATTATCAAATTTTTTCAACCTGTTTAAAATTAGAGGGTGCTGTGTAATGAGCCTCCATTTAACCCTAACCATCACTCCCCAGCGTTAGCAACATTTGGTACCAGGACCATTTTTCCTTCCTTCCTTCTTTCCTTCCTTCCTTCTTTCCTTCCTTCCTTCCTTTGTTCCTTCCTTTTTTTTTTTTTTGGGACACAGACTTACTCTGTCACCCAGGCTGGAGTACAGTGGTGCACACTGGGCTCACTGCAACCTCTGCCTCCTGGGTTCAAGTGATTCTCCTGCCTCAGCCTCCCAAGAAGCTGAAACTACAGGTGCACGCCACCACAGCTGGCTAATTTTTTTGTATTTTTAGTAGAGATGGCATTTCACCATGCTGGCCACGCTGGTCTTGAACTCCTGACCTCAAGTGATCCACCCTCCTCAGCCTCCCAAAGTGCTGGGATTACAGAAGGAAGGCCACTCAGACTGGCCTTCCTTCCTTCCTACAGGGTCTTGCTCTGTAGCCCAGGCTGGAATGCAGTGGCACAATCATGGCTCACTGCAGCTTTGACAATCCAGGCTCAGGTGCTCCTCCTGCCTCAGCTTTCCAAGTAGTGGGGAATACAGGCATGTGCCACCATGCTCAGCTAATTTTATTTTTATTATTGTAGAGATGAGATCTCACTATGTTGCCCAGGCTGGTCCCAAAACTCTGGGCTCAAGAATCCTCCTGCCTTAGCCTCCCAAAGTGCTGGGATTATAGCCAGGAGCTGCCTCACCATGCCCAAAATTTTTCTAAATTTGAAGAAAATCAAAATGTATAGATAAACCCCAATCATGAGAAACATCAAGAAAATTAGACACATAGCAATATAATTGTTCAAAATCAGTGTTTTTTAGAAAACAAGCTTTCTCACTAATATGAGGAACAAGAGAAGGATGCTTGGTCGGATCACTTGTACTGAGCATTGTACTGGAAATTTCACCCTCTGCAATTAAGAAAAACAATAACAATAAAATAAAAGACCTCTATATTGGAAAAGAATGAATAAAACTACTGCCTTTACTCACAGATAATATGATGCAGTATGTACAAAATACTATACAATCTACAGAAAAAGCTACTGGAACTACTAAGTAAGTTTAGCAAGGTTGTAGACTATAAGATCAACATACAAAAATAATTTCTATATATTAGCAATGAACAATAAAAGATGTAAAACAGATATAAATCTGACAGAAGATGTGAAAGATCTATTCACTGAAAACTACAAAACATTGCTGAGAGAAAGTAACAAACTCTAAATAAAAGGCAATATATATTGTGTTTATGGGTCAGAAGACTCATGATTGTTAAAATAAGTTTTCCCAAAATGGATCTAAAGATGTGCAAATTATGTAATCCCAATTCCTGCATTATTTGTATAAATTGACAAATTTATTCTAAAATTCATGTAGAAATGCAAAGAATCTAGAATAGCAAAAACAACTTTGAAATAAAAATGTATCTGAAGGACTAATACCACCTGATTTCAAGACTTATTATAAATCTATAATAATGAAGACAGTATGGCATTGGTGCAAAGATAGACAAATAGATCAATAGGAGAAAATAGAGTCTGAGAATAGACCCATACATATGTGACCAATTGCTTTTCAACAAAGGTGCAAAGGCATATCAGTGGACAAAGGATAGACTTTTGTAGCAAATAGTGCTAGAATACTTTTTATTTGGCAATCCAAATGCAAAAAAAAAAAAAAAAACTTCAATCCACACCTCCTCCTATATACTATATGCAAAAAAAAAAAAAAAAAAAAAGCTCAAAATGTATTGCAGACCTCAAAGCAAAATTTGAGGCTATAAAACTCTGGGAAAAAAATATAGGAGAATATCTACACGACCTTATGTTAGGAAAAATATTTCTTATATGACACCATAAGCATGAGCCATAAAAGAAAAAAAATGAGTCAATTGGATTTCATCAAAAGTAATGTCAGCCCCTCACAGGAGTTTGTTAGGAGGATGAAAATTCAAGCCACAGATTGGGAGAAAATATTTGCAATTCATATATGTGTATGATAATGGTCTCATACCCAAAATATATTTTTAAAACTCTCAAAACTCACTAAAAAGAAAGCAAAAAACCCAATTTTTGAAAATAGGCCAATGATTTGAATAGAAGCTTCATCAGAGGAAGTATAGGAACAGCAAACAAGCACATACAAATATGCTCAACAGCATTAGTTGCTATAAAAATGCAAATTAAAACCACAATAAGAAACCACTATACACTCCTTAGAAAATTTAAAATTTAAAAAATTAAATTACAAAAAAATTAAAATTTTTTAATTTAGAAACTAAAATTTAATTTAGAC
>NW_016815677.1:1373840-1386887 GCF_001698545.2 Rhinopithecus bieti | reverse complement strand
GCAAAAAACCCAATTTTGAAAATAGGCCAATGATTTGAATAGAAGCTTCATCAGAGGAAGTATAGGAACAGCAAACAAGCACATACAAATATGCTCAACAGCATTAGTTGCTATAAAATGCAAATTAAAACCACAATAAGAAACCACTATACACTCCTTAGAAAATTTAAAATTTAAAAAATTAAATTACAAAAAAATTAAAATTTTTTAATTTAGAAACTAAAATTTAATTTAGACTGTACCAGTGTTGGAGAAACTGGAACTCTCATACTGATGGGGATAATCTAAAGTGGTACAATCACTTTGGAAAGCAGTTTGACAGTTTCTTTAAAAGTATGATCTACTATATGATCTACGTAATTCAGCCTTTAAAAGTATGATCTATTATATGGCCTGTGTAATCCAACCATTCTACTCATAGGTATTTACTCAAGGAAAATTGAAGCATGGGTGCATGAAAAGACTTGTACACAAACGTTCACAGCAGTTTTATTTGCAATGGCCAAAAGTGGAAATAAATCAGATATTACTCAAGAAGTGAATGGATAAACAAACTGTAGTCAATTTATATAGTGGAATACTACTCAGCAAGAAAAAAGGATACACTACTAACACATGTTACATGTGTATGAATCTCAAAATAGCTATGCTGACTGAAAGAAGCCAGACCAAAGAAAAGTACATTCTGTATGATTCCATTTATACAAAATTCTGGAAAATGCAAACTAAGTAGATTAGTGGTTGCTTGTAAATGAGGGCAGTGACAGAAGAGGGGAGGAAAGGGGAGATTACAAAGGGGAACAAGGGAATCTCTGGGATTCCTTATCCTGATTGTGGTGATGGTTTCATTGATGTAAACATTTGCCAAAACTTCTCAAACTGTGTACTTCTAAGAGGTGTGTAATGACATATTATTTTGGTTTTAATTTGCATTTTCTTAAAGACTAATGACCTGTTAGTGGGCATTTGATCATATAGGCTTGGAGCCCATGAGAGGAAACTATACTGGACAGAGAGGTTTGAGAATGATTGTATAAAGGAAAAGTGAACTTGTAGCTTAGAGTTACACTCCTTCAGAGGGAGCATGGGGCATGGGGAAAGATGACACCTCGGACTAATGGCCAAAAACATAAGCATTGTTATTTGAGGAGGAATAGGGCTCATCAATATCAAGAAGGCAGCCATGGTTATGACACAGGAGAGCTTTTGGCAGGTAGGTGAGGAAGAACATACTTCCTCAGACTTGATACATCATATCTAAAGGACCTCTGAATGTAACTGGAGCCCCACAAAGAAGCTTCGAAGATTTGTGGGCTAGATGTTGACCTTGGGCAAGTAACAGGCTGGCAAGAACATGACCATTCACAGAGTTTATCCCCTAATCCCAGAGAGCGTGGGCCATGTGGTCTCTGACAGCAAGAATTTCCATGATGTAGTTTCCAGCAGGTATGAGGCAGCCCTAGTACCTTGGGCCCACTGCGGGATCTGTAGGGGCTGGTAGCCTTCTGAGAACAAAAACATGACCTTATTAGCTGTGGCCCCAAAGGCGATTCCATAGGACCATCGGTTACTGAAAGTGCCCACGAAGTCCAGAGGCCTGCAAACAACAGAAACAGTTTGTGAGGCCAGAAGGTGGCTCTGAGACATTCCCACAGATCATCGCCAAAGTAGCGATCCCACCCTGAGGAGGGATTATTGAATAGTCAGCTGCTCATTGCAACTGACATTTCGTGGGGCCCACTGTGCCAGGCTTAGGGGTAAGCATGAGTTCAGGGTACTGAAGTAAGGAGGACAAAACTCTTGCTCTGGAGGAGCTCCAAGACGAGCAAGAGATACAAGCAAGGACACTGGAAGCCTTGAAAGCAAAATGGGATGAGTTTCATCTATAAGAGACACAGTCAGAATGACTCAGGGACAAAAACAAGATGTATGTCTGAGAGATTTGGGGAAGCCTGCCCTCATACAGCCGCATTCTATGAGAATTCTTCCTTCTAATATCCCCAATGAGGGTCTAGGTATCGTTTGCTATGTCTGTGCTTGAAGAAGTAAATAATAGGCACCCTAAAATATGTCACTCTGGCATATCAACTATTTTGAGTTAAAGACATTTAAAAAACAGCAGGTACAAGAAGATCACTTTGACCCTCATGCTATTTCTTAAAAACAGGAGACAAAATTTCTATGCAAAAAATGTTCTCCCTATACAGAAAGAAAATAACATTCTTATCATCAGGGACAGGAAGTTGAGGCCAAGAGAATTTGGTACAGACTTTATTTAAATAACTTGTCTTCTAGTCTCCACGCACAACTTAGTTACTTTTTCACAACTTAACTATTCTTTGTCTAATTCCATGTGTACGTATTCAACTCTAACTGTACGTTTGGGTCTTCACTTCACCATAAGTGCTCCTGTGTCACATAAAACTTACATTAAATAAATGTGTATACTTTTCTCCTATTGTCTTATGTCAATTTAAATATCAGGCCCAGCTGAAAATAATAAGAGAAATAATTTTGCCTCCCCTACATAATCATGCCTTCCTAGCCACAGTTGACTAGACTATGGGCCTGTCTTTGGATGGGCTGATCAGATGTCTGATCTTATATTTTCAATCTGTGACTCTAAGGACATGAACAAGTTAGCTGTTAAAGTACTTGTCTGGAAAGTCATAAAAAGTTGGGATCATAGTCAATGCCAGAGGAGAGCCAAAGTTACAAGGGAAGCAGAGATTCTAAGTCAGAAGGGAAAATGGCAGAATGGTGCTGAGGAGGCACCAGTGACACAGAGGGGCAGAAAGAGAGAGACAAAATCAGTCTCCCACAGATTCCCATCTCAAGAGATCCAGTTCCCATGAGGCCCGTTCTGTTGGTTTATGTGAGACCTCTAACTTTGTTAAAAAAAAAAAAAAAAAAAAAAAAAAAAAAAAAAAAAAAAAGAAATCCTTTGTCACCAGGTACAGTGGCTCACATCTGTAATCCCAGCACTTTGGGAGGCCAAGATAGGCGAATTGCTTGAACCCAGGAGCTTGAGACCAGACTGGGCAACACGAAACAACAAGAAACCCTGTTTCTACAAAACACAAAAATTAGCCGGGTGTTGTGGTGCCCACCTGTAGTCCCAGGTACTCGGGAAGCTAAGCTGGGAGGATGGCCCGGGCCCAACAGGTTGAGGCTGCAGTGAGCCAAAATTATGTCATTATACTCCAACCTGGCTGACAGAGCTAGACCCCATCTCAAAAAAAACCAAATAAATAAATAAAAAATAAAAAAATAAAAAAATCCTTTCTCTTCCTTTAATGTAAACAAGCTTGAGTGAATATCTGTTTCTTCTAACCAAGACAGCTTTGTAAAGGTCAGAGGAAACAGTTGCATTTGGGGGAAGAAAAGGTCTCTTTGAATGAAAAGGGCCATTTAAATGGGCCTTAATGAAAACTCAGGAGGGAAGGGAGAGCCAGGCACTGCAGGCAGGGAGTTCCATTGGCTCACTCACTCACCTTCACCTTTAAGGCTCAGCAGAAGGAGCACATCTTCCAGGAAACCTCCCTGTTCACCCACCACCAGTGAGGCTACCCCATCTGTGTCCCCTCGGCATTAAGTTCATGTCTCTGTTCAGCATACCTCTGTCACCCAGGCTGGAGTATAATGGTATAATTTTGGCTCACTGCAGCCTCAACCTCCTGAGCTCAAGCGATCCTCCCACCTTAGCCTCCCAAGTACTTGGGACTACAGGTAGGCGCCACCATACCAGACCCTTTTGAGACAGGGTCTATGTCTGTCATATTATTTCCTCTCTGACTTAGAATTTCTGCTTCCCTATAACCGTGGCTCTCCACTTGTTTAGTAAACTATAAACTCCTTTGGAGTAGAGACCTAGCACTGGACCTTGGAAAGAGTAGGCACTTAGTGCAGGATTGTGGACATGCATTTTGTTTAATTGAATCGAATTGTAATCAAGATCCCAGCTATAGTACTTAAGAGCTATGTGAGACTCAGTTTCCTCATCTTTAAAACAGAGATAGAATACCCTACTCTGCCCCTATCACAGTCATTGTGGACAGCAAATGACGAACTGCTTTATCACCTGCAGAGTGTCACACACATGTGAGGGGTTATTGCTCAGAGAAGATTGGTGGGCCAAAATTATCAGACAAACAGGAGTTTAGGTGGGAAAGTAGCCAGGGAGCAAGTCAATTGTGTCGTTATCAATGTAATTCAAAGTAGTTGAATGTAACTGCTATAGACTTCCTACTTTTTATAAAGTCCTGTGCCAGCCCCTACATGTTAAATGCCTAGGGCAGAACTGAAGGTCTTTATCCACCAGTTCAGTCTCTTTCTATGCCTCAACCAATGGGTCTCAGACCTGGCAGCTTGGAAAGTGTGGACTGCCCCAATGGGTGGTATCCAGAATGAATCTTTCACCTGCAGCTCACGTCACCCCTTGCCTCAGTTCTGACATCTGTGCTTTCTCTCTCTTCTCCAGAGCCCTTGGCTGAGACCTCAGGATGTCCACAGCTTGAGCTTACTCAAGTTATAACACTGGAGGGATTCAAAATAATGTAAGGCTGATCTGGGCTAAAGCTCTTGTCACTTGTTAGCTGCATGGCCGTGGGTAGGTCACTTAACCTCTCTGAGCTTGAGTTTTCTCATTCCTTGCATGAGGATAACAACTTCTACCATGCTAGATTGGCAAGAGGATTTGTTAGAATAATGTAGGCAAAGCAAATGGTTCAGTGCTTGGGTCACAGACGGTGTGCAATAAATGTTAACTGCATGATGATGAAGATGATGACAAGAAGTGATGAAACAGAGATATGAACAATCAGAACTCAAGGAAGAATGTGATATGAGCTGCAGAGACTCAAAATGGCAGAGCTAGAAAAGCTCGGAAAGCTCTCCTGGTGCATGACCCACGGTGCCATCCTAACAAGAAGCTTTGCTGTCTCCAGTCACAGGGAGCTCTCTCCCTCCTGCCTCCTGAGGTAGCCATAGTCTCAAGTGTGGGAAGGTCTTTTCCATAGTAGGCTAAGTCTCTGTGAGATGATTTAAGCATATTTGAGCAGCCCTGGGTGCTGATAGCTGCAATGGCTTGGAAACTAATTCTGAACTCCGAGAGCTTTGGTTGAGTTGGGGCATGGAGAGGCAGGGCTGTGCACAGTGGGGTAGAGGTGGAGGAGAGGTCCTGGTAGCTATCTGACTTCATAATTGGCATTGGCTCCAACCACAGGGTACCCCAAGCTGTAGGGGTTGACTCAACTCACATGATAATGCCAAAGCGGTTCCCCAGCAGGTAAGAGGTATCATCTCTCTGTCTACGATGCTCTCGTCTTTGGAGGAAGGACAAGATCAAAATGATGAAGAGCTGTAAGAAGAGAAGATGAGAGTTAGTTGGCATGTTCATCCTCAGCATGGCCTCTGAGCCCTCCCTGAAAACAAATGTGTGGGTTAGCAGAGTGCACAGAACATTAGTGACACCTCAAACTCCGGAGCCAGGGGGCTGACTGCATGTATCCTTGAGCTACCAAAATGTTCTGTACTGAGTTTTCCCTTTTGTTGCCCTGAACAGATGTAGGTTCAAATCTGGTCTCTCTCACATCCTAGTTGAGAGGGAGATTTAACTTTCCTGTACCTCAGTTTCCTCATCTGTCAAAAGGCAGTAATAACTACCAGGTTGCAAAGCCTTCTTTGCTGCTTTTCTGTGAATTCAGTCATGTTCTCACAAACGTGATGCTCTTTCTCTCTCCTGCCTTTATCAGAAACTTCTTGAGAATTGTCTACACTTGTGTCTCCATTCCCTTACCTCTCACTGGCTCCTCAACCCCGAACCTGGCTTCTACCCTCATCACTCTGCTGAAACAGCTATGGCCAAAGTCATTGATGATCGTTTTGTGGCTTGGTCCCATGTATACTTGAAGTCCAAATCTAGCTTGATCTCTCAACAGCATTCTACAGAGTTGACCATTCCCTCCTCTTTCAGTACTCTCTTCCCTAGGCCTTCATCAACCATGCTTTCTTAATTTTTCCCCATTATTTCTCAGCATCCTCTGCTGGATCACTCTTTACCCCAGCCCTTGCTGCAGAGTTCCTTATAGCTCAGTCCAAGGGCTACTCATCTTACCTGATCTTCTCTGGTGGTCTCATTTATGTCGCCCAGGCCGGTCTCAAAGTCCTGGCCTCAAGTGATCCTCCCACCGTGGCCTCCCAAAGCACTGGGATTACAGGTGTGAGCCATTGTGCCTAGCCTCATGTCCTTGTTTTAGTGACAATAAATACCCAGAAGACTTAAATTTGAATCTGCAGCCCCGACCTTGTCCATGAGCTCCAAAACTATTTAACCAACTACACAGTTGATATTTCTTTTTAATGTATTGAAAGCTTCTCAAAGCTTTTATCAAAAGTTTCAGTTTGCGTCTTTTTTTTTGAGACAGGGTCTCACTTTGTCACCCAGGCTGGAGTGCAGTAGCACGATCACGGCTGACTGCAGCCTCAAACTCCCAGGCTCAGGGGATCCTCCCATCTCAGCCTCCTGAGTAGCTGGGACCACAGGCACGTGCCACCACCCCCTGCTAATTTTTGTAGGGAGGAGGTTTTGCCATGTTGCCCATCCTGTTCTCAAACTCCTAGACTCAAGTGATCTGCCTGCTTCGGCCTCCCAAAGTGCTGGGATTACAGGCATGAGCTGCTGTGCCTGGCCAAGTATGTCTTATATCTGCCCCAAACCTGGATCTCTTCTAATGTTCCTTAATGAGTAAATGGCAGCTACCATCATCCTTTCAGTTGTGCAAGTTAGAAACCTAAGTCATCCTCAACCTCCCCCTCTCCCTAACCTTCCTATCCAGCCCATTACAATTCCTATTGTTTTCATCTCCTGAACTTCTGGAGTTGACATCATCATCTAGGATGTGATAAAATCACGTCTCACCTGGATCCCTGCAAGTCTCCCAGTTGGTGTTCCTGCCTCATCTCTTGCCCACCTCCAACTCGATCTCCACATTGCAACCAGAGAGATCATTTAAAAACATAAATCTGATCATGCCACCTTCATGCTGGAAACACTTCCATTATTTCCTACTGTACTTAGAATGAAGGCAAAACTTAACACAGAGCCCCATAGGGCTCTGCCTGGTCTGCCCCACCCACCTCCCCAGACCTCTCTGCCTCAATTCTTCACCCCAGTCATGGCTGAACTTCTCAGCTCTTCCCACTCTGCCTTCTCCCTCTCTCCCCAGAGCCTTTGCATGTGCTCTTCCCTTCTGTCTGCAATATCCTTAACTATATCTTCCACCTGACCTCAGAGCCATCATTACTTCATTGGAAAAGCCTGTTTGACTCTCCTAAAAGTCCAGAAGCCTGATTCTTGGGCCCGCAAAGCCTTCTTCTGCCATATTTTTGGTACATAGTATAAAAAATTTTAGAAGGAAACTCAGCTGATCTCTCTCCTCTGACCTATTCAGGTCTCTTTGGGAGTCTGTGTTTGGCAGCAGCCTCGCTGCCCTTTCCTGTCCTCCTCATCCTTCCCCTGCCTTTACTTACTGATGGGATGAGGGAATAATGAAGGAAGAGCTCCATGTCCACCGAGCTGGTACAGGTGCCATTTAACTGCCTGGTCCTGCAAAATGGCCAAAAACATCACATACATATCATCAGTCATTGCTGTTGTCATTCATCCTTTAGCCTTGAACATCACTGTCAAGAAGTTTGGCCTAAGACCGTCCGCTAAGACCATTTGATCTTTTTAAACTTCACTTTCTCAGAGCCAAGGCTGCTCACCTGTAGTGTGTCTTCCCTAAGTAGAATAATCTTTCATATTTTTTTCTCCAGCTTGATTATTAACCAACTTCTCTGCTTACTGGAATTAAGTCCTTCATTTAGGGGCAGAATTCAGTTCTGTGGGGCTCAAAGCTCATATAACTTCGGCATGCTTTTAAAGTAATACTATACAATGTCTTACTTTTTCGTATTTTAAGGGAGACATATGACCATGTAAACACCTAATCAGGGTTCTTCCCACTCTCCCAGAGCCTTGGAAGGGCGCTGTGTGAGTGAGGGGCCCTGAGACTAAAGCATCCTTCACAAGAAATTAGCATTGGTCAAGGTCAAGAAACATCAGCTCACACCTGAGCCACTGCTGGGCTGTTGGGCCAGGAGAGAGACTACTGGACTACAGGCTGCAGACTCTGTTCTCTCCAGCCCCCATTATCTGCAAGACAGGATTGTCATTGTCTCATGTCTAAAACATATGGCAGTAGTGTTACGGCTTCTCTTCAAAGAGATGCCTCTTTCTGGGACTCCCACCACACTTTGTTCTTTCTGCTCTGATCTCCACAAAGCCACCACAGCACACTGTATCATATATGTCCACATTTTTGCTCATGCTTTTCCCAGCTCCTACAGCATCCACCAGCCAACTGCTGACCTTCTTTCCCTAGCCAGCACCTACTGTTCCCTCAGACATCTCAGAGAAGAGGACTCCTCTGGGGATTCCACAAGCATGGCATATTCCCCAGTAAGTCTTTAAAATGCCAGTGCTCCACAGTTATGTCTAACCATGGATCTGAAATACCTGATAAGTTGTGGGGAGGGGGTGGGTGAGACCCAAACTGTCAGGTATGTGATTGTAAAAGTCAGATTTCTGTTTTTAGGGAGGTAAACAGAGCATATATTCCAGTCTCCCCACCCCATACAAAACCCTCAAAATGACAGGAAAGAAATAGAGAAGGAAAGAAGGAAGGAAGGAAGGAAGGAAGGAAGGAAGGAAGGAAGGAAGGAAGGAAGGAAAGAAAGAAAGAAAGAAAGAAAGAAAGAAAGAAAGAAAGAAAGAAAGAGAAAGAAAGAGGGAGGGAGGGAGGGAGGGAGGAAGGGAAGGAGAAAGAGAGAGAGAGAAAGAAAGAGAGAGAGAAAATGCATAACCACATCAGAAAGCAAGAAGGGGCTCTATCAGGGACATGGAAATTACCAGAAGACCCTGAAAGATAGAGAGCAACTGGGACTAGATCAGAGTAAAGGCATCAACCAACATGGCCGCAGATTGTAGGAGCACTCAGGATGTGCTCAATATCCACAGTACAAGAAGTGGAAGCAGAATGGGGCTGGCAACGGACCACAGGAGAAGGAGGAAGAGGAAAAAAAGGAGGATAACAAGAGGAAGGAGGAAAAAGAATTCTGAAACTTTAAGACAGATCTTTTGAAATAATCTAGTCAGAAAAGAAAATGAGAACAAAAATAAAAGAAAATGAGAATAAAAAAGAATGAGAGCAGCCAAGCGGGAAGGCTCAAGATGGTGTGCCTGTTGGAGACCCCAATCTGCATGAGCTTCCTTTTGGACCATGAATGAAAGTTACCAGAATTCTCCAGTCCTGTCACTCCAAAGGAGCTACTGTTTACAGATGCCACAGTGACACTGCACCTCATGGCACTGCTTAGCAGGTTCCACTATATCCAGGAGTACCTCTGTCGGATCGTCTCACACTGCTGTAAAGGGCCAGATCATCAAACAATCTTATTTAGCCGTGGTGCAGTTAAGAATATTGCTCACCTACTAAGCTCACTCTTCTACAAAGTTCAAATGCAAGCACTGAAATGTTTCTCAGTTTTACCCTGGTAAATGTTTTGGTTGATGGAGAATTGTTATCACAGATTTTTGTGAAGATGTTACAGAGGGATAAGCATATTGAGATACAGTTTACTTCAGCAAAATGTTTAACGTGTGCAGTTGGAGCAATTCACACAGATAACAACTGTATTAAGGACATTGCCTTGTTTGGTTCAAATGTGCAGTAAGAAGAGATTACTAGAGGAGAGAGTTAAAAGAGCTGAGACACTTGCCTATCTGATTGAACCAGATATTGAGGTACAGAGAATCGCTAGCATAACTAATCACTTCATTGCCATGTTTGCTGACTATTTTAAGTATCCCAACTTGTTGAGTGCCATCACTGATATTAAAAGGCTTGATCATGATTTAAAACATGCTCATGAACTCTGCCAGGCTGCATTCAATCTCTACAACTCTCTTGGAGCAAATGATGAAGACATTCAGAAGAAAAGCCTTGAGACTGAAAATATGATGGATTGAACTGTGACTGGCTTGTCTGAGTCTAGTGTCAAGGTGCAGTTACCTGCTGTCAGATGCACCGTTTATCGAGATCTGTGCAGCAGCTTCAAAACAGTTTCTAGGATCACACTCTGTAAAAACCTTTAATGAAGGTTTTACAAAACGGACCAGATGAGATCCTAGTAGTAGCATCTTCCATGGTATGTAATCCTGAATTGTCTCCAAGGAAAGAGTCAATTTTAAAATCAGGAGTTGTAAAGTTACTTTGTGGATTAACCTAGAGTGAAAATCCTGCTTTGTGAGTGAGCAGAATTTGGGCTTTAACGAATGTGGCATTTCAGGCTGAACAAAAAATAAAAGCAGACATGTTACAAAGCTTGAGTACTGAACAGCTATTCTGGTTATTATCAGACTCAGATTTTAATGTGCTGATGAAGACACTGGGACTTCTTAGAAATCTCCTCTTGACCTGGCCTCATATAATAAAATAATGAGTACTCATGGAAAGCAAATTATGCAAGCTGTCATCCTTATTCTGGAAGGGGAACCTAACTTTAAGGTCAAAGAGTAGATACTGTGCATCTTAGCCATCATAGAACATGAGACAACAGCAAAATAATCTATTATGACCAATGATGATATCCTTCAGAAAATCAAATATTACATGGACCATTCACATGTCAAACTGCAGCTCCCAGCGATGTTTTGTATATCAAACCTCTTATGGAATGAAGAGGAAGGTTCACAAGAATGTCAGGATAAATTATGAGACATGGGCATCATAGATATTCTACACAAACTGAGTCAGCCACCAGATTCAGACCTTTGTGACAAGGCAAAGATGGCCCTGCAGCAGTACCTGGCATGATGAGAGTGCCCCTAGGCACCTGTGAGCATCCTACATCCTTGTTTAAGAAAGTACAGAAACTAGTTTCATTTGATTCCTTCTATTTGCACAAGTTGCCTTGGACTGCAGGGAGCCGTTGTGCAAAAGTAATTTAGTAGGCTTAGATCTCAAATTCACCTTGAGAACATTTTTTTGAAGTAGTAATTTCCTCAGAAGATTACTGTGTTTTGTTTTAGTTTTTTCTTAGCTACATGGACTCTTTATCAGAACAATCAATCATGTTCCTTTGGACCTACAGTCTTTTGCCTATGCTGCAGACTATTCACTTTGTGAGTGAGAATGAATATGTCTGTGTGAACACACAGGTGTGTGTGTGTGTGTGTGTGTGCGCATGCACGTGCATGTACATGGGCCAGAATGAATGTGTATGTGTGTATGAGGGATACGTCACATTTTTCTTTTCTTATTTTGTGTGAAAATCTCTTTTCTACAGATTTTGCAGGTTTTAAGCATTGCTTGCTGTATAAAAACCTTACTAAACTATATAAAGTTTGAATGAAATGTTATTTTAAATACAAAACAATTGTTAAGTGTTCAATAAAGGTTATGCTGAATTTTGGTCAGATGAATATTTGTAAGTAAAAAATATATACATTTCTGAACCTAAGAAAAGGAATGAAGAAAGTCTATGAGACTTAAGGAAAATCATTAAGCAAACAAATATCTGTACTATAGAAATGTCAGATGGATAAGAGATAAACAAAGGCACAGAAAACCTATTTGACAAAATAATAGCTGAAATGTTTACAAGTTTTGGGAGAGACATGGACATTTAGAACCAGGAAGCACAAAGATCCCCAATTAGATTCAACCCAAAAAGATCCTCTCTGAGGCACATTATAATCAAATGGCCAAAAATCAAAGACAAAGAAATAATTCTAAAAGCTTTGACAAAAGCATAACGTCACATATAAGGGAATCGCCATTAGACTGCAGATTTCTCAGCAGAAACCCTGCAGGTAAGGAGAGAATGGGATGACATAGTCAAAGTGCTGAAAAACAAAACAAAACCACTGTTAACCAAGAACACTATATCTAGCAAAACTATCATCTTTCAGAAATGAAAGAGAAATAAAGACCTTCCCAGATAAGCAAAAACTGGGGGAATTTATTACCACTAGACCAGCCTTACAAGAAATGCTTAAAGGAGTGCTACAACTGGAAGCTAAAAATCAATAACCAGTAGTGGTACATTCATAATCAAACTGATACTACCCCAGTGTTATAATGGTGCTATGTAAATCTTTCATTTCTTTAGTATGAAAAGTAAAAATCAAATGGTCAATAAGAGCTACAATTAGTGGCTAAGGAACATGCAGTAAAGATGTAAATTAAGGCAATGAAAATATAAATTGTGGAAGGAGAAAAAATAGTATGGAGTATTTTTATGCAACCAAAGTTAAATTATTATCAGCTTAAAGTTGTCTATTATAACTACAAGACTCTGCGTTAGCGTCGCAATAACTACAAAAAAAAAAAAAAAAAAAAAAAAAATTAAAACAGACACACAAACAAGAAAAAGAAAGTAAACGAAGCTTAATACCACAGAAAACCACTGAACCAAAGGTAAACAGTAAGAGAGGAAGAAAGGAAAAAAGAATCTACAAAACAGCCAGAAAACAATCAAATGGCAGGAGTACATCCTACTTATCAATAATAACTGTGAATATAAATGGATTAAATTATCCAGTTTAAAGTAAGCTCTTGAATGGATTTAAAAACAAGACTCAACTATATGCTGCCTATAAGAGATGAGCCTCACTGGTAGACAAGCATAGACTGAAAGTAAAGGAATGGAAAAAGATATTTCATGCAAACAGACACCAAAAGTGAGCAGGAGTACTCATATTAGAAAGGAGGAAGTCAAATTGTTCCTATTTGCAGATGACATAATCTTATATCTAGAAAATCTTAAAGACTTGACAAAAAACTATTAGAACTAATAAATGAATTCAATAAAGTGTCAGGAGGCAAAATCAAAATGTGAAAATAAATATCATTGCTATACAAGAAAGGAAGGAAGGGAGGGAGGGAGGGAGGAAGGGAAGAAAGGAAGGAAGAAGGAAGGAAGGAAGGAAAGAAGGAAGGA